>NW_022476103.1:0-113691 GCF_009193645.1 Aspergillus pseudonomiae
CCCCCCCCCAACTCTCACGCCATGCGGTCCCTCTCGCCCGTGCTCGCCTCCCTGGCGAACGTATTCAGAATCCCTATCTCGCAGACATCGACACGGCCGTCCGTGACCCGCATGTGCAATGAAGCCCTGCTGAAGAAATCGACCAGCGGCCCCGTCACCTCCGCCGTCCAGGCCCCGGCCGCAAGATCATTCTCGACCACCAACGCCTTGCTCAAGAGGAAGGGCAATGGTCCTCGCGGAGATCGCCGAGTTAGTATGTATATCCCATCCATTGTTATCCCCAATTGGGATCTTGAAGTCATCGGTCGTGTGATGACATTGAGGATCACCGCAATGGACAAGTAAAGGAAAAAAAAGCCTAACTAAGGCCATTGTAGCTCTGATCCGTTATTTCCTGCACCACCCCAAGACGCCTCGTCCCCTCCGTTTCTCCCGGACTCGCTATCTCCGCCATTGGACCATCCACCGTGCCTGGCAACTGTTCCAGGCGCAGCAGCGCCGCTCCGAGCAGCTGGAGCTTCAGCGCCAGTGGCAGGCGATGAACGCCGCGTGTGAGGAGCTCCGGACTGGAGCGGGAGATGGAGGCAAGCTGTTCCGGAAGTCGATGAACAAGCGCGGTGTTTTTAGAGATCTGTTCCCGATTGAGTATGGTCGGTTGCAGACTGAAGCGCCGAGTCAGGAGGGCTGGAACCATGAATGGAAGAGGATGGAGAAGAAATGAACTGAAGGGGAGGGTTAGTGTGCATTTATTCCAGGAGGGAGATCTACGCTGAGCTTTGGTGTCTCTTGTTTATTATATCTATTGCGGGGTATGAAGATATTCTTGTTGGCATGTACTGTACCATAACATTGTTCAATATTTGTTCTTTCTTTGAGATGACGCGTGTGGTGTATAGGATATGCTCTGTCGAGTATCTGGTCTACGGGCCGGGTAGGGAAGTAATTTTGAGAGTCGAGAGTTGTTAAAGACATATATTGCAGGTTGACAGCTATTGGTAGTATCAAGATGGCTGACAGTAAAGCAGGAAATATCAATCGCTAAAGATAGAAAATGTGCTAGGTAGTGTGAAGACATGGGACAGAAGAGAAGAAAAAAGGGAGAGACAGCATTCATAACGAAGCGGAAAACATGCGCCAAAAGGCTAGGTATCATACCAAAGGAGAGACTGCGGAGTGCACTCGAGTATAAAGGAAAGTCACAAAGTATGTACTCCGGAAACAAGTCAACATGTGTCGTGTCTTTAAAAAAAAAAAAGAAGAAAGAAAAGCCCATACGACGAATGAGTTATGTGCGACGAACGCAAGTCAGAAGGTGTTGTGTCAAATCGGGCAAAAGTGAAAAAGGCCACCCAAACGCCGGTAATGCAAAAGATGTCGATCAACATTCATCGAAGATTTTACCCTCCCTTTTGGTAATCCAATCTAAGAAACTCGACGGAACGCGTGGGCCAGGCTGAGTCCGTTAGGCATATTGATAATGCCAGGACGGCGTGATTATCTCCGTTGCTGCTGGCAGACCCTTGAGCCGAACCCCCTTAGTCGACATATATAACACAAGCCATGGATGTTGCATCATAGCACGATGCAGCATGAGCTTTTACGCTTCTCGAACGTGAGAAGAGCAGCACGTGTAGCAGCTTCAAAGACGTCGTCAACCCCCTCCCCGGTCAAGGAGGAGCATTCCAAGTACTTTCTAGCGCCGATTTGAGTCGAAATGTCACTTCCTTCCTTCGATGTGACGAATTTTAGGGACTTCTTTCTCATCTCCTCAATTGCGAGAGGGTCTTCCCGGAGATCTTTCTTCAAGCCAACTAGGATTATCGGCACACCTGGGCACCGCTCATTGGCCTCCTCGATCCACTGCAGTTGAATTAGGTAAATCTGGTCCAGTAAGTGGCGGGGAAAGTGAGGCACCAACCTTGTGCTTGACGTTCTCCAAGGAATCCGGAGTATCCACCGAGAACCCGATCAGAATCACATGCGCTTTGGAATATGCTAGCGGACGCAACCGTTCATAGTCTTCTTGGCCAGCCGTATCCCATAATGCTAATTGTACCGACCGGCCATCAACTCTGCAATCCGTCACATAATTCTCGAAAACCGTGGGGACCTGGATCAACACGCGCAACAGTCAGACCATGCACTAGGCAGACACCATAATTGAGAGGGCACAGGGTTACGGACATAATGCTGTCAAACAAACTCAACAGTTAGCTTGTGTCTTATGCACTCTTATCGGACTTGATGTAATCCAGGCAGTACTTACAGTCGGAAAATAACCAAGGGTGAAGACACTCAGCAAACTAGTTTTCCCACAAGCACCATCTCCAATAATCACCAACTTCCTATGGTAATTTTCAAATCAGCATCATAATGAACGGAAGCAGGATTGAACGCAAGCTCCAGTTTCAATTTCCGAGCCACGAGAGGGGACACAGTAGAAGTGACTATCTTGAGAGCGCATGAAAGGAGTAGAACTCCGGTAAAAAAAAAAAAAAAAAAAATAGCAATGAATAGTCGGACGTTTTCGACCCACTTCGCCGATGCAGACATTGTCGCACATACCTTCGCATAACATTGTCATTTTGTTGTTGGGCCATTTTCTACGTGGGCTGACACTTCGTTATCCCTTCGTCAAGACAACACGGGGGTGCTGAACGAAGGGGGACAAAGAACGCGACCTGAGTGGAGGGTGGGCGTTGATATGCCCTGGTCGGAGCTTTGGACTTTCAGGTACCAGCTGTAGTAAATCACTGGGGGTGGAAGACTTGACGGGTGGTGTTCTTTGATAGCAGCCTAGGAAAAAGAGGGGGACAATAAATTGTTGCGGAATCCCCTCCGAACCAGGTAACTAGTCGTAACTAAGTGGAATGATGATTGAAGATGATGGGCGTTTTGGGGAGGGAAAAAAAGACGAGTAGTTAGTCGGTGGTTCTGGAAGGCGGTCGAGGTGAGGCTGAGGAGACTAAAAAAGGTTCAATTAGATTGATCGGCCACACATTTTGGGGGAGGGGAAAAGAAAGGAAAGAAAGGATGTTTGGTCTGGGTTCTGCCAGTGTCAAGAAATTCAATCCAATTGTACGCAAGTATGGGTACTGAACCTGGAATGGGAAGATCCGCTTTAATTACACTTACACGGGACTTGACAGGGAGCCACTTCGGTCTGATTGGTGCCTGGCTCCCTTTTCCTTACGGGTAACAGTACCGATTCAGGCCCGGAGAAACACGAACAATATAATTGGTAAAGAACGAAAACAATTGAGTGAAGTAGGGGGAAAGAAATAAGTATAATGACAATACATATACACTCACTCACTTTCGAAGAGTCCAAGTTTAAATAAACCGGGACCATGGAAGCCCGAGAAGTTAGAACCAGTCACTGATATTAATAGCTATCGTCCATCGTCCATAATCAACGCAAAGGATGAGATCGGCCGATGGGTGCCGCAGCTGAAAGGCAAAGCCAAGGTCAATCCACTTGTTACTAAGGTTAGAGGTTTGTCTCAGACATCGACCGGCTAGACGTTCATAATTACCGTATAGTCGCTGTCACTATTCCCTTTCAGTGGAGGAATGCGCTGCGACAGCCGACAGGAGGGGGACTTCGGATCCAGTTAATAATAGACCGAAGGAATCCTGTCTTGCATTTCCCCGGAGTTGCCGAAACTATTTCATGTTATCACCATCTTGAATCTTCTTCTTCTTGGTCTTCCGCCGTATATACTTCAGTTATCTTCAAGATCAGCCGTGGTTTTTCTACAACGGTCGACGGCATATCGCTGAACCTAATAATTTGGATCAGGAACTAACTTCCCCACCGAGTTGTAACGTTCAAACAAATTTAATTTTGAAGAATATTAAATAAAATCCATAATCATAAAAGAAAAAAAAAAGGTACTATCCGGACATGGGTTCTAGCCCTGTAACTCATATCGGTCAATGTACTCTAGTTGTAAAAGACGTAGAATCCCGGTATTATATAATCTTAGCTAATGATTGCAAACCAATAGAAAAGAAAAGAAAAGAAAGGGCTCCATACTTCGAGTTGAATAAGGGTGTTGATGACGCTGATGAGCATGGACATCACATGATGGACAGCTTGTGGTCTACCGCCCGGCAGACTGACCACATGGAATCCTGATAAATGGCCTACCATTTAATGCCCGATTTCTCAGGCCATCAACCTCGCTTGCGGCGGCTATCCTTTTGCGGCCAGCGGCACGGCAACCATCCAGAGCCCAAAGTCCGGCGTCAAGATCCACCATCCGAATCTACGCTCATCATCTTGAACCAATTTCACTATCCCGCTTTGGCTGCGCTTGTTCGCCGACGACCAGCGTAGTTCTTGTCCGTTTCCCTCCTTGATCCCCTAAGTTTCTCCGGCCACATTGGCCCCCCTCTCCGCTCGCCCTTGACGCCTGGGCCCCCTCGCCGTGCGGCTCGGGTCCTTTCCACCCCTCTCCGCCCTCATTCCCCGTGTGTCGGCCTGGCGTCTGACCTTGACGAACCTTTGCTCTCCACCCGCCACTCGTTTACTCCCACCAGAACACTCAGACTTGGAGCTCGATTGTCCCCTTTTGTTCCCCCCACCGGAAATAAGCAGCTCGGACTCGTTTGAGAGAGATTGCTGGTGAACTGTTGAGTGGTCACTGGCGATTATATAAGCCATTCTTCCTCTGACCAGTTCGCGCAACGTTTAGCATGGTGGCTGGGCTGGAAGAACGCTAGAAGACCTTCCGCCATCTGTCTAGACCTACAAAAGACAACATATGATCCCATGGCTCCCCCACGTCCTCCCCGATCTCCTCCTAGCTCCACAATGTCAGATCATATGTCGAGTGCACCTCCACGCCCCACCAATGGCGACATTCACACTCCGAATGCAAACCTTCCCCCATCGTCGATAGATACGAAGCCTATGACAGTGAACCGCAAGAAACAGAAACGCCGCCAGAAGCAGGCCGCTCGTTTGGCCGCGGAGCGCCAGTCAGAAAATGGAGTCGTACCCCCGGATGCCGCAGACCGAAACGGCCTCGGTCCCGCTGGGCCAGGAAGTCACATATCCGAAGAACTGGACATCGATCACTCTGTGAATGGAGACGCGTATCACGATGATGAACTAGACGCTTTCAGCGCGCATCACGATTTCCAGCCGGACACGAACGGGCCCGATGATCAGAAATCGACGAGTCGAAAATCAAAAAAGAAAAAGGGAAAGAAAAACCGTGCCAACTCGCAAACTCTTGGTGATGAAAGTCCCACTCCACTATCAACCCCCTCCGTTTGCATGACACACCCTCTTCCCCCTCCTCTCCCCCCGCATCTGGGCCCGCGCACAATTGTCAAACCGTCCAAAGATCGCAGCATATGGAACACCTCCACGCAAGAAGAACGTGAGAATATCAAAACATTCTGGCTCGAGTTAGGCGAGGAGGAACGAAGACAGCTAGTCAAAGTGGAAAAAGATGCGGTATTAAAGAAGATGAAGGAACAACAAAAACATTCGTGCAGCTGCACCGTATGTGGAAGGAAGAGGACGGCGATTGAAGAAGAGCTGGAGGTGCTGTACGATGCCTATTATGAAGAGCTAGAACAATACGCCAACAACAATCAAGGGTCGTTCGAGAAAGGCGCACCGATTGTCCCCCCGCCCCGGCTCTATCAACCACCGCTGCGATCGCCCGGCCAACATACTCGGACACATGGTCAATACCACCCCTCACGAGGTCGCATTCACGAGCTACCTGAGGATGATGATGAGGATTTGGAGGACGATTACGACGAGGATGATGAGGACGATGAACCGTACAGTGATGATGATTTCGAAGACGAAGAAACGCGTGCAGCTCGTGCAGATTTCTTTGCCTTTGGGAACAGTTTAACTGTCAAAGGTAAGACAAAATCGCTGCCTATAAATGTTCCCCCCCTCCCCCCCCCTTTGTTCTTTTTTTTTTTTTTTTTTTTTTCTAGTTTTTTTTTTTTTTTTTTTTTTTTTTTTTTGTTGGCTCAGACGGAATTCTCACAGTTGCAGACGATCTCTTAAAGAATGACGGGAAGCATTTTATCGATATGATGGAACAACTGGCCGAACGTCGAATGCAACGAGAGGAAGATACGCAGTACGGAATAGCCGCAGCACATCAGTCCCTCCATAGCGGTCATAATCATGGTCCTTATGACGACGAGGATTATGATGACGAAGAGGACGACGACTACGATAGTCAAGAGGAAGAAGACTACGAGGAGGACGAGATGGTCTGTCCTGGAGTCAACTATTTCCCCGACAACATGTTGCAGTGCAAGCTGACACATTGTTCTCAGGATGCTATGACGGAGGAGCAACGGATGGAGGAAGGCCGGCGAATGTTCCAAATTTTTGCAGCTCGAATGTTCGAACAGCGTGTATTGACTGCCTACCGAGAGAAGGTTGCTGAGCAACGTCAGCAGAAGCTGATTGAAGAGCTCATGGAGGAGCAAACCCGCAACGAACAGCGAAATGCCAAGAAAGCTCGAGAAGCGGAGAAGAGGAAAGAGAAGAAACGTCTTCAGAAACAAGCCAAAGACGAGGAAAAGGCCCGAAGGGAAGCTGAGAAGGCCGCAGAGGAAGCCGCAGCCAAAGCTGAGCATGAGAGGAAGTTAGAGGAACAGAAGAAGAAGCGAGAAGAGCAACGGAAGAAGCGAGAAGCCGAGCGGAAGGCCCAGGAGGAGGAGCGCGCGCGAAAAGAAGCAGAGAAACAACGGCGGCTGCGCGAAGAAAGAGAACGACAAGCGGATGCGGAACGAAAACAACGGGAGCAGAAGGAGCAGGAGAAGAGACGGCGTGAAGAGACCCGGAGAAAGGAGCGGGAGGAACGTGAGGCGCGAGAGAAGAAGGCGAAAGAGGAGCGCGAGCGCAAGGTTCGTGAAGAGCAAGCAAAGAAGGCTGGGCAAGAAACTCAAGAGCGCAAACGTTCATCGCAACAAGGACCGGTACCTATTGCATCAACTATGCACTTTCCAGGACTTCCAGGTCACCTTCAGTCTCCGCACTACCAATCTGCTACACCAATTGTACCTAAGGCGCCTACTCCTGTCAAGCCCCGTCAACCATCCCAGCAAGGCTCTCACACATCTTCCCCACGGTCTCAACCGGCCAGCACCGAACCGTCACAAGTGTCCATCTCTCCACGGTCGATGGCGCCATCCCAGTCGTCCGGAGCCTCGAGTGTAACCTCCAAACAAGGTTACGCTCATCAACCGATGCTTCATCATCCCCAACCCTCAACACCACTGTCGCCACTTGGATCGATAGGGAGGTCTTTCCCTCCCGGATTCTCGAATGGACTACCACCAAACCCCCCTGGTTTGGCTGGGATTGTCCCTCGACCGCCAATCGGCCATGAGTTGCCCACGTACCCACCGCATTCTACGCCTCTCATGAGTCAACTACGAGGATTTACTGCACCTAACGGAATTCCTGTGCCTCCCCCGGGTATAAATGGAGCCCGTCCGATACCCCCTGGACGAGGGTTTCCGCTTGATCCAGGACACAGCCTTGCATTCCATTCTCAACAGCCACTATCAGGACCATTCGCTACACAGCCAGGTGGTTTAGCACACGGACATACTAGACAGCCCTCAGGCTCATTTGAGAGGTCTCCCCTCGATAGTCATGCTCAACCGTTCTCTATCTCCCGACCGAGCCCCATCAAGCGTCCATCCAGTACTCAGCAAGAGCAGGGTGAACCTAATCACGCTATGCAGCGTCATATGGACAGCTTGAGTGCCCAACTGGGTAGCAGTGCCCTTCTTGACGATACTGACATTCCTTTCACATCGAACTTGTCACAGTCACTCCCTGGTGCAACCGCCCCGGGGGCTCTACCAGGACCAGCACGAGCCAGCTTTGCAGCGCCCTCGTTGTTCCCAGACCCTCTTAGTGGTAAGTCTAACTATCGACATAATAGCCCACGATGAACTCAGTAGCAGGGGGCACTAACACTCCCACAGCACCGAAACACACAAATTTCCCTATCAATCCTGGTGTAGGCGGCAGCACGTGGGGAGCACAACTCCCTTTCGGGGCTTCTGCTTTCCCCGGCGCCTCGACATGGGGAACTGTTCACGGTCAGTAGCATAGGCCAGCGACCTTATTATGTTTCCACTGCTAACGGTAATCTCAGGGGGCGGTTGGTCGAACAATGCGTTCGGGTCCGGAGGTCATCATCGTGCGCACACGTCGCGACCTGTTGCTATCCGGCTATTGGTGATCCAAGCCTGTAAACAACTAAACACCATGAGTCCCTCCAAGGGGGCAGCTGGTTACCATGACGTGAACCACGTTCTTCGCCAGGTTGACCAGCTCCGGCCTCCAAACGAGCCCTCCATCTCGCTCAAAGAGATGCTCGACATCTGCGACACGGAAGGCAACACACAAAACGGCGGGGGCTCATTCTTAATCAAGAACGACGAGACCGGCGAATACGTCAAGTTCGAGTCAGATACCAACAGCACAGCCTCAGGCCACAGAGGCAGCATTGTACCCGGTGAAATCGGCAGTCCTGTTCCAAGCAGTAGCATACCAGCATTCGG
This sequence comes from Aspergillus pseudonomiae, assembly GCF_009193645.1. Taxonomy (NCBI): domain Eukaryota; kingdom Fungi; phylum Ascomycota; class Eurotiomycetes; order Eurotiales; family Aspergillaceae; genus Aspergillus; species Aspergillus pseudonomiae. The sequence continues at coordinate 8,572 of NW_022476103.1, forward strand.
CGGCATCGGCAGCACACCATCAGTGCTACGACAATTTTCTTCTCCACCCACGGGGTTCTAGGCGTTAGCGGGGCTTTATCACTCACACACAGCATTCGATTCTATCTACCACTGGAAATGGGGAATCTTTGTTCTTTTTATCTTTTGCTTTTTACTTTTTACTACTTGCGATTTGGGAATGATTGATCGCTGAAATGCCCCCTCTGTCCAAGCGTCATGTCATGTGTTCCACGTCTTTATCATACGGTTTCCCACTTGATGGTCTCGCTTTCTTTCTTCTCTTGTTCCTTTTTTTTTTTTTTTTTTTTTTTTTTTTTTTTTTTTTTTTTTTTTTTTTTTTTTTTTTTTTTTTTTTTTTTTCTACCTGTTCGAGTTAATCCTCGCGCACGGGCATTATCATGTCTTGTATGGCTTTATTGCAGAGATTCCCATGGAGCAAACGTCCCTCCGTGTCAAACAATTGCACGATCGATTTGATCTCACCATGCTTGTTCTCGTCATAGTTGCTAGTAGACTACTGTAATGAGATATCCGCATCGGAAGAGCTTGAACAAGTTACTACAAAGTGAACTACTACCGTGGTCACATGGCATATCAACCCTCTCCGTCACTCATTGGTCAAATTTTTTTTTCTTGCGTAACCGGTCAAATTCTATTATGACAATAATAAAAAGTGAATATTGGGTATGATAGTCTGACGAACGACAACAGATGATGATACACCTATACGATCGTATCACAAAAATAGCAGGTTGTGAATTAGAAGAGAGAGGGCAAGGGAATCTTACAGGTTTTGCATGCTAGGAGACACGGAAAATAGGCGGACAGGTATTTCATCAGGGGGAAAAGGAAACTTCAAATGGAACAAAGATCGAGAAGAAAAAATGTATACACGCATCATGTCATACAATCATTCTCACTGCTTAGCCTCCGTCACAACACCTTCATACTCTCTTGACCGGATGTAGTCCAGTGTGCGCTCGAAGTGGCGTCTGGGACCCTCCAAGCTGGGGTTTGGCTCATCCTCGTCCGTTTGCAGGTTAGAGTGGATGAGCTCGATAAGGCCGTTGAGATATTTGGTGGTTACGGTTTCGTTCTGTTGGTCGAAGTAGTAGACGTAGCGGTTGAGGATCTCGACGAAGAGTTCGACGGACACGGCGGTGTCCATGCAGGCGTCTGCAACGCGGAGAGCACGTTGGAGACATTCAAGAACGCGCTTGCCGTCGCGGTAGAGCTGTTGACCAGTTAGCCTTTTGATAGAGGAAAAATAGGGTTGTCTGGGGCGGAAACGTACGTTCTTGGGATCTTCATCGTTTCGTTGTGGGTTTTCGACAACCCACCAGAGGTGGCTGGCCAGGTACACCGCTCGGCATTGATCGGGTTTCTTGAGCAACTTGCTGCCGTGCAGGGCGGCCTTAGTGATGAGCGTGTCGTAGTTCTCTTTAGAGAATCCCCGGGAACCATGGAGAGCGCCAGCAATAATGCAGACCGCCTGGAACTGAGCACGGGAATCACTGATGGAGTCCTCATAGATGGTAAAAGCTTGTGCGAAGAACTCGTAACTAAACTCCTCAAAGCCTGTCTGGTCGGCCACTTCACCGCACATTACGAATAGACGTAATGCCAGATCAGCACATCCGGGGTTCACACGTTGATAAAGGTTGTTGACACATTGGTGCATGAAGCGGTAGAGCGCCGACGACTGCGACTGCCAGTTGTCATCATAATGCTCGCGGGACTTCAGCTTACGCGCCAGCCGTATCGAAGCAGTGATGAGGGCTGGAGTCGTGTAGCGGATACGCTCGTTACCATCGGCATAGGCTTTACGAGTTGCTTGAAGTAGCTATCAACAAGTTAGCTAGGGCAAAGGGAACAAGTGTGATCTGAACTTCGGCCATGTTACCTTCAATTGGGTATCATTTTCTGGAGCTTGGATCAAGTGGATTAACCGCCCAAGCCACCCTTGTTCCTCGATGGTCTCATCAGTCTCACCTCGGCGCTGGGCTTGCAAGCCAAGTCCCATAGCTTGTTGTGTTCCTTCCTTGATCAAGACTCTCAACGCTTGTAATACACGGTCCAAGTTCTCGGTAGTGGTGATAAGCGTCCGATTCTTCAGCAGGCTGCGGGCGATCTCACCCGCAACAGACCGCCGCGTAGTATAAGACTGCGCTGTCAAGAGGGGAAGATAGTGTGGCAGAGCCAATGCAGTGAAGATCGAGACGTATGAGCGCAGAGGAGCGACGAGAAGATTTAAAAGGTTCTGCTGTGTCGGAGCAGAGTGCAGATCTGCGTGATCAGCATACTCTGCAGTCTCGCGGGTAGCGAAATCGAGAATCTGGTCGACGTATTCTAGCTGATTGGGGTACGTGTTCAACGCAAGATTAACGAGCGAAACCAGTAGTGCCATGGTATCTTGGATGGGGAGGCCACGCGATTTGATGAGGTTGACCACCTGCCCGTAAAATACATCGTAAAGCTTGACGTCTGTCGGGACTCCAGCCTTTTCATCTTTGTCGCCATTTGTGCTGGGGCTGGGCTCTGCCTCTGCTTCCTTTGCAGTTGCGGCCTCATCCGACTCCTTTGGCGTCTGCTCAACGCCGTTCTCCTGGGCAGCGTTCGCTTCGGCTTCGGCCTCAGCAGGTGTTTCCTTCTTGGACTCCTCTGCGAGTTTCAGGTTTTCGAGGAGTTTAGTAACCGCTTCTTCTTCGTTTTGCTTTCTAGATTCTGGATCAGCAGACGATTCGGTCTCGCGTGCCGCATAGGACGACAAGCGGTCCATAAGACCTATCACGATCTTCTTCAAATCCACATGCGGGTTGAGCCGGGAAATTGCAGAGAGCAGCAGGTCGAGCGTATGAAGGTGGAATTCATCCGGGAAGACCTTTGTAATCACTACAGCACTATTTAGTACTCCGGCTCATCATGTAATGGCGAATGCCCCCTTACCTTCCAGCAAATATTCTTGCGCCAACACATCCCGACATTGGACAACTTGCTCGAGCAAAGCCTGCAGGATACCGGACTTGTAACCCTCCAGATCAACTAGCTGACTAAGTCGGACAACGTTGCTTCCAACCAGAAGCTCCAACTCCCGGCGCTCTTGCATTCTCTTTTCCCGTTCCCGAGAGGGGCCCTGGTGCTGCAGTCGCACCCACAGCTTGTTCATCTCCACGAAGTTGGTTAAGACAAAATTGATCGAGTCTTGCATGTTACCCTCGGGGCCATCCCCGGATCCCGTGGGTAGATGATCCCTTGCCTGTCCGGAGAGGTAGTATCGCAAGAAAAGTCCTCGGATAGGATGTTGTACGCCTCGACTCATCTCCATCATGTCCTTCATGATTTCTTTAATCGGGGCATCCTCCACGGACATGTATACAGTGCCAACAGTGATCATCAGATATAGTCGCGGAATGATGTTACCGGCATATTGGACCAGTTCATACAGGTCTGCCAAGTGGTTGACGGGGTGGTTCTCTTTCAGGTAAACGGAAAGGTGTCGCAGCGCATCGAACACAGCCATGTACAGTTCGTAGTATTGCTTCGGACCTAAGCTCGGCGTCCGTAGTTCAGAGACTAAGGTCGACCTGGACCAATTGACAAATCATGTTAGACCCTACACCAGTTGGTTCCACTGCTGCCTGGGGAGGGGGGAACGAGAGGTTAAGCTCACCCGCATTTGAGCGCATCCATTAATTTTCCCGGGGTCTCTAGGCATTTTCGCATCATTTGTGACTGCTGCCGCACCACTCCCAATGCCTCCTCAAGGAGACGGCTCTGGTCTTCGGAGGGGGGTATCGGGGTGGCCATCGTGACGGATATGGTGGGAGAGTAGAGGGGAGAGTCGGGGGGCTGAGTATCGGCGGTCAACACCTGTCAAAAATGGCAGATGAGAGGTAGAAGTGCTTCAATGGCAAGGGAGCCGATGGCAAGAGCACTTAAAGGAGAAAGGATCAGGGAAATCCTGGTCCATAGACAGGAGAGAGGGAGGAAAGATTAATCAACAACAGCCGAAGACGAGGCGCAGTTGGACTAACATGCGATCACATTCGATGGGGTCGCTGCTTGTTGTCTTATGTAAGGGAACTAACTGACGTAAGGTACCGTACGGAGTCCCCGTACGGCGGGTGCCCGTTCGAGTTTAGCGCGGTCAAGTATCATACAAGTATATGCATTCTATTCCCATCTATATACTCACTGGCAATTTCATGCCATCTAAACTATCTAAATATGACAACCCATAAAGAACTAGTCTGGTAGTTAAAGCAACGATCGAAAGAAAAAAAAGTAAACCCACCCGAGAAACAAATATGCCAAAGGAAAGACACAAAACGCCATATGCATATGTATATCATCATCACATCGAACATCATGTTCAATCATTAAAACCAAAACCCGCAAATGAGAAGGAAAGCGTGCCAGTGGTCATCCGTCATTTTCATCAATCTTTTCATATCGTACCCGTCATTTCATTGTTCACTTTGCTTATCTTATAAGCGATGAGGTAGCCAATCATTCTGGCCAAGAGACGCAATCTGTCGCTCGCGCACATCCAGGCCTATTTTGTATTCTGCATCGGCCTTAAGCGTCAAGCAATGTACCGTTCGAGCTCCTCTTCACCACAGCATGGCTGTCATGAACGCGGGTGGAGTTGAGGGCATCCCGGAGGTAAAGAACAGCACGGTCAGTGATGTGCAAGTTGCGAGCCCTGATGCGGGAGTTGGTGCTGTTGCTGCGCGTAGTGATGGCGTTGGTCTCGGTACTGTTGCTGCGAGCGACAACAGCAGACGCAGTGTTATTGGTACGGACTGCCAGACGAGAGTTGACAATGTTGCTGCGAGCACCCAGACCAGTAGCAGTACCATTGCCCCTAGCGGCAATCTTGGACTCTGTGCTGTTTCCACGGGCAGTTAAGATGGCAGTACTGTTGCTTCGAGCGTTAAGGTGAGACACGGTGCCATTATGACGAGCAGTAAGATCATGAACATCAGTGCTGTTGGTAGAGGAAGACCTCCGGAATCTCCGAGCAGTTGCGTTCAGTCCTCGAGCCACGATCGGGGTCCCTCCGCTGGGAATGCCAGTTGACAATGGCCCAACGCTCCATGATGAGGGAGAAGGGGTACTGGAAGGGGATGACGATGGAGTGTGGGTGATAGTAATTGTCACCGGGGGCTGTGGAGGAGAGCCAACAGTAATGGTTTCGACGACGGGGGTCGGTTCGGCACTAGATAGACCGCCAACATTCACAACCGAATATTGACCGTCCCTGCGCGCGAGGGTGTCATTTGCCCTAAGACGGAGGAGAGGAACTGCATGAGCACCAAGCGAAGAGAGGACTAAGAGCAATGTAGAGGTATGCATATTGAAGGGATTGGGAACGCGGCGGAGTTGTAACAGTGACAAGAGAAAGCAAGGATTAGATTAGCAGTTCTCTATAGAATGAAGAATGAGAATAGTACAGAGGATAATGCCCCAGATAAACTAGACAAGAGGAATATATCAACCCTGAGAAGAGGAGGGGTGGTCACTAATTTATGATTAGCAACTAGATAGAAAAGCCGGTACTCCGTAGTCTAGAAGAGACTAAAAGCACTCAATTGATTTAGTCAATATCAAAAATTCATCATCGGACGGCAGAGAGACCCATCGGATGGGGTAATATGCAGGCTGGTGCATCCGCGATGGCCGAGGCGACAGCCGTCAAAGGAGGCTGGGAGACCCTCGTCCACCCACGAGGGACCGCCAGCCACATTAATTTTAGAGACGATCGACGTCCACGCAATCACTATCATTTCCATGATGTATGTCCGATGTTTATTTTTATTCGGCAGAAGTCTGGTGTGGCTCTGCAGCCCTTCGAGTTAGGCAGACAGGATTCACATGGAGGTACGTACGGTACATACTTCGGTGTACACGACGAGATAAAATAAGAAACACCTTTTTTTTTGCCCTGATTCAGTGCCAAGACTTCTTTAGCTGCGGCATCTGTGGCTGGAGAGCCCCACTTGCCGCCTGTGGCGTCGAGCAACGGGCAACGGCCAGAAGTTAATTTACTCTTTGTACAGTATTTTCATTCATCATTATGCGCTTATGCATGATGCAGAATAGTTTAGAAAATGAGATTGATGCATCACGCTCAACACGCAATGGCCAAGACACGCAGTACATGATCGTAGTGGGAGCAACGTCAAGGCCAACGTCAGCATGTCCTTATATTTCTCCGACGATGCTCGAGTTTAGTATCCGACTGTTGGCGACCCGAGGGTTCGCATATTGCTAACTGTACTCCGGACTGGCCGGACACATGATCTTCTTGAATTCTTGGGTTCGCCGAGGCGCTCTCGGCGAGTTGTGCTCCCTTACTCCGGAGTACAGTTATCATGAGACCTACTATGTAATTGGAATGTCGAAATCCCGGTATACGTAAGTTGCGATCAATGTTCGGGTTTAACCGTATGCAACTTGCATGTCACTTGGACCCTGAAAGGGTCTTCGGAATGAACCCTAAGTTTCTGACATGTCCTATCCAGCTCGTCTGATCTACCAAGAGATCCGCAGGATCTATCGAGTCCTGCAACTCTATTTACACACACACCGTCTAATTATAGCTCTAGGATTATCGACTGACTTTTGAAGTACTCAATTATGCAGGAAAACTATGCACGAACAGAGAACCCCATCGACCATGCAGGACATACGTAATAAGACTAGCGGTCATGAACCTCGATCATTATAACAACAGTCGTTTTCAGAGTAAGATAGGGAGAACAACAGCTATGTAAAAAAGTGGTTACGTAGCCAGATCCTCGACTCGAATCAGCCCGCAGCCCATACCAGCACTAGCCCACCCTGCGCATGCCTGGTTTGGATTCCAAGAGAGTGCGGTGACATGCGTTCCCTCTTCATAGATTGTGATCGTCATAACCCCGTTCACCATCTTGCGATCACCCATCATGTTCCGTAGTAGGCTGATGCTCTCAGCGCGGTAGCCATCGTGAAATCTACTGATACCCGAACCGCTTGCGTCGTCACCACGCGCCCACTCGTGCGTAAACCAGGTCTGTTGCCATTGCTTTTCTTTGACGTGCAGCAATCGCCGTAAGGGATTCGTCGCGACTACCGCACCGCTGGTGCACCCGTACATGACGCTGGGATGCCAGACGCTGCATGGGGACAGCGAAGAGACTGTGCTAGGGAACCGAGCTACTGCCGTCGTAGTATAGAATCGTCGCACAGCTAGCAGTCGGGCGAAGTCGTTCTCGTCGCTGGAGAGAAAAGAGTGTAGCAAAGGAGAGTATGTTAAGTACGGTGACCCCACTCGCATACGGTTAGAGTCCACCATGTCTTTTTGCGGGTCTAACACCGACCAGAGCCGTGTCTCTCCGTCCATGGACGTGGTCGCTATTAGATGGGCATTTGTTGGATAAGCCGACGCTAGATTAAGAACGTATGTAGAATGGATTGGTTGGTAGAAATAAGGGAAAGGGTTTGGTGGAGAATTCGGCGAAGGCACAATGCTCCAAATAGCGACGAACCCGTTGGCACAGCCAACAGCGACATCACTCGGAGAGAGCCATGTTAAACATGTACACAAAGTCGATGGTGGCTTTGCTTCGAAGACTGGAGACTGTACTACGTCTATCGGACAATGTTAATATGATATAGGGGTCCTGCTAACACTCGCACCAAAACTTACAGTACTCAGCCTGATTGGGGTCGCCGCTAAGCTTGATATCAAGGACTCTCAAATATCCATCTCCCCATATACCAGCAAGAAGCCCGACAGATTGCAGGGCGTCATCATCATCCTCTTCCCGAGGGTCTCGACTCATTGGGCACCAGGCCATTCGTCTTAGATCGCCCCAATTAGTGCATAGGGCCAGTCGTAGTTTTGGTTCAAAGTTCATATCAATGTGTTTTGTAAGAGACTCCTCCCTCTCGGCCTTGAACATCCAAAGCTGCAAGGCACATGGATACGGAGGGGAGGGTCTAAACGCTCGGGCACCACGGTCCTTGAACGGGTCCGGATACGCTTGTTTCTCTTCTTTTGATATCGGTGTCGAAACAGCCAGATACTGGGTGAGGCCGGGTTGATTTGGAGCCCAAGCCATACACTGAACCTTCTGTCCTAGGTTGATAATCCATCCTTCACGCTTCTTTCGAGTTCGACCGGTAGAGTCTTCCTGTGCAGAAGCTTTACTTTTAGACTTGCCTCCAGTGGCAGGCTTTGCTTTCTCTCGAGCCTTAACCTCCCCAAAAGCATCTCCAAAATTGAAAGACTCATGCTGTCCTAACGTGAACACCTTCTGATCATTAACGGGCCCAATCAGCACTGTATGCTTCTTCTCCCTAGCCTTCGGTATGAACTTCCGGAAAGCTTCTTTCTCAGAGATTGACTCCAGACGCTGGCGCTTCCTAAACCTCCCTCCCACATCATCATCGTAATACCAATCCCACCCTTGCGTCCTCTCCCTCTCCATCTCCTCCGGCTCAACACCAAAAGTCGGCCCAAAGCCACAATCCGGCACATCCGGTGCCTCATTCAGCGAAGCACGAGTCGGAAACCCAGAATCAAGGCCCATAGACCACCGCTGCCGCGCATAAACAATAGACAACAGATCCTTCTCATCAGTGCCAAAAGTGATCGTCATATGGAGCATCTTGCCCATATGCTCCATCGAGCTATGAGTGCCACGCGAATGCAACTCATCCTTCGACAGCATAGCCAGGTCATTCCCAAGCCGTTTTCTCTGGAGTTTCGGCCGAGCCACAACGGCCTTCTGGGCTCCGCGCCCGCCGTCAGAGGCAGCATCCTCTTCCTCGGCTTCTTCTTCGTCGTCGTCATTTTCGCCCGCTACCTCCTCCTCGGACCCCTCGTCTTCATCCTCTTCCTCTTCCTCTTGCTCCTCATTCGCCTGGAACTCCTCGTCCGATGACTCGTCGCTGACAGGCTCTTTCCCCCCCTTGCGCGCCTTGGACCCCCCGTCCGACTCGTCGCTCACGCCTGCGGCCTCAAAGGGGTCATTCGTGTATTTTGTCCGACCGCCCGTGAAGCGGGTGGATCTGCGTGCGCGCGGCATTTCGTTCAAGTCACTCTCACGTCAAAGATACGTCGGGAAAGCGAGCTCGTAGAGAGATAAAATAAATAACCGATATCAACTATCTGAGGAAAGGGTCATGTCCGGATCGAACAAACAACCCACAACAAGCTAGCTCCACAGTCCTACTTGCTCAAACAGCCAATATGATCAGAGTCTGCCATGAGAACAGAGTCCACATTCATTCAGTGGTACGAGCCGGACATCCATCCGTTCATACTCTTGAAGTTTGCGGATTGTCTTGGCGGATCTGGACTGTGTACGTAATTTTACGTGGGTTTTTTTTTGGGGGGGCATCCGGTACGCTGGTGGAACGGGGGGGGAAAATTACCGTGCCGCTTTTGGGTTAATAACTTTGTATGTTCAAGTTTTGTACATAGTATACCAATGTACTGTATGTTATACCAAATCGGGGAATTTCTGGGTATTGGTTGATTGTTGGTGAGATTTGTGTCTTCGATGAGGATAGATATGTTTGTATCTCTTGGTTTGAGTGTGAGAGTTATATTGAGGGAATTGGAAAACATTGCTGCTGCTCAATATCACAGGCATGGGAGCAGCTTTCGACCCCACCTCTTCCTCGGTGGGCCGCTATCACTATGCATCGGGGCCCGTCAAACGTCATTTATGGGACTATAATCTCACAGCTTTTCTCTAGTCTAAGGTATTATAAATTGGACGAGTTGGACTGTTGAAATTATATCGTGCTCTCGCTCGTCCATTCTTTCCAAGCTTACAGACGTAAACCCGCCATACATAAACCATGTCTCAATCTCACGCTGGTGTCCTCCACGAATATGTACGCAAACCCATCCAGCCATACGAAACCAAACGCGCTAACAGAGAACCCAGGCCCCAAGGCTAACGGCCTTTGAATTCAACCCAACCCCCCAAAAGCAGAACAGCCTGCTCTTCGTCGGTGGGCTCACCGACGGCCTCCTAACAGTCCCCTACGTATCCGCCCTCGCAAAGGCCTTCGAATCCACAGAATGGACCGTCTTCAACGTCCTCCTCTCCTCGTCCTACCTCGGCTGGGGAGTCGAAAGTCTTGATAAGGACGTCACCGAGATCGCGCAGTGCGTGAACTTCGTCCGGGGCCTGAAACCCCAGGGCAAGATCGTTCTCATGGGCCATTCAACCGGTAGCCAGGACGTCCTGCATTATCTGCACTCCCCGAATCCGCTCCCCGGGCAGGAAAGTGCTCGTCCGGTGCTGGATGGGGCGATCATGCAGGCTCCCGTGTCGGATCGGGAGCATATCTTGCATTTGGCGAACTCGAGTCAGGAGGTTCGCGGGGCGTATGAGCAGTTAGTGAATTTTGCGAGGGCGCAGGCGCCACAGTCGCTGTTGCCGCTGAATCTTACCGCCGTGGTCGGATGGCCGGATAATACGGGGATTAGCTGTCGGAGATTTCTGAGTCTCGCGAGCCCCGACAGTCCAGAGAAGCCTGCCGAGGATGATTTGTTCAGTTCCGATCTGAAGGATCAGAGGTTGAAGGAGACGTTTGGGGCGGTTGCGGAAAGGGGGTTGGTGAAGGGCAAGTTGGCGGCGTTATATTCTGGAAATGATGAGTATGCTCTGCCATCGGTGGATAAAGAAGCCCTTTTGCGCAGGTGGAAGGAGGCAACGAATGCTGGTGGGGTGGAGAAATGGAGTGAATATAGCGGCGTCATTCCAGGGGCCGCGCACAATGTGAAGGATGAGGGTCAGGATTGGTTGGTGGAGCGTGTCCTTCAGTATCTGAACAGTGTGTAGTGTGCTGGAGAGGATACGGTCAGGGCACCATGAACGGTCGAACCACACATGAAAAGATGGAATCAAGCATTTTGGTATTTAATGTACATGAAACAAAGGTCTAACGAGGACCAGCACATCAACAAGAAAGATTAAGAAAACTTTGCCGCAAGCAAGAAGAAAACGGAGGGTATACTAGTATATCGAAGGCCACGGAGCGGCCCCTGAACAAAGACCCCAAACAACAGAGGCCAAAGAAACCATTCAGACCTTCAGCCACAGGGTAAGCACGCCCTTCAAGTACTCCACAATCTCAGAACCACCCAGCTTGCTCTCTCCGTACAACCGATCAACGAAGGTAATCGGGCACTCTTGAACCTTGAAGCCCATGGCCTTGGCCCGTACCATCATCTCCATCTGGAAACTGTACCCCTTGCTCTGGGTGCTGTGGATAACCTTCTCCAGCACACTCTTCTTGTACAGCCGGAAGCTGCCCGTCAAATCGCTCACCCCGGGCATGAGCATGACATCGGCGATGAGGTTGGCCGTCCGCGATGTAAACTTCCGGAATAGATCCCAGCCGTACACGCCACCCTTGACGTTGTCGCGACTGGCATACCGCGTGCCCGTAACAATATCGGCGTCCGATTCCTTCTGGATGCGGATCATCTCCGGGATGAATTTGGGGTGGTGGCTGAAGTCGGCGTCCATAATGATAACAAAGTTGCCCGTGGCGTACTGAAGACCGTGCACGTAGGCAGTTCCAAGACCGAGCTTGCCCTCACGCGGCTTCAGGTTGATATGTTCAGGGCCCCAGAGCTTCTGCAGCTGTTTGGCGACTTCGAGGGTGCCGTCGGGGGAGCCATCGTCGACGATGACAACTTCCCAGTCCAAGTTGCTATCGGTGGAGAGCGGTTAGCCGTAATCGGCGCAAGGGATGGAGTATCGGAGAGGATATGTCAAATAGCAAAGGGGGAGGCTAAAGCTCACTTTTCACGGAAGGTGCGCTCCAACAACCAGCAGATGATAGGGAGGTTCTTCCGCTCGTTGTAGGTTGGGAGAATGACCGAGTACTTGTTCTTTGCGGCGGCCATGTTGATTGTTGCAAGGGAGAGATTCCAAGGAAAACGCGGGGAAGATACGTTGCGACAAAGACTCCGTCCGCAATTGACTATTCGGTGTCAGAGAGTAGTAAGCTGCGTAGGTGCTGTGAGTGATGCTCCTGAGCGATGGGTTTGCTTGGCGGCGACCGCGGGAGATCCGCGTTCAGGAACCCGTGGCCTTTCTCCAGCCTCGTGGCGGTTCCATCATGACTCCGTGGCAATAGAACCGTGACCTAATTCCCCAGGGTGGTCAAGATCAGAAAGACGTACGGAGTAGATATACAAAATTTAAGCCACATGAGTGTCTACGATTTGGAAGTACGAACGTCTAACCTTAAGTTTGTAGCACCTAAGAATCTATCTAGGGCCCTGGGGAGTAAAAACTTATAGCATCGTTGCGCGCTCGGGCCTATATCAAGACTGGGATGCGAATGATGATCCACCAAATGCCGTTTTCGAATGGGTTTCAATTTCTAAACCGCGTCCCATTCAATTAATCATATAGTAACTTTCCCAATTCCACCCGACCATAAGGGATATCGCCACGAGCCACACCACTCGTCCAGGCTTGTGGCCTTTCTCAAAACCCTTTCGGTGGTTTCCCTTCATTCCCAAGTTGATTGTAAGGTCGATCGTACCGGTGCTCCATCTCTTCGTTATGTTTCTTCACATCATTGGGCACATCTGACTTCACGTTGCCTTCAGAGTCAACGTTGGGTGAATGGCGTCCGTCAGTAATCGTTGGTTTTGCGTCGTTGGAGGGTGACATCCGAATAGGTCTACCTTCTGAATCCTCCTTATCTCGATCTTCTTGGGATGTAGAGGATCGGGGCTGAGAGCTTGAAGATGCTGTTGAGCCCTTGCTGACATCTGGGGCAGATGGTCCTACATAAGTGTGGTCAGATTCGGCCCACTGTTATGTCGGGTCTATCCAATTCACGTACCTGGATGTTCAATGTCTCGCGTGGGAGTATTCCGCGGATTGTTGGGCTGTTGAGCTTTCGTCTCCCCTTCCCCGCCATAGGAACTATGAGCGTAGGTCCGCCATGACAGAGGAGAGACCTTCCTGGAACGGTAGAGTGAAGGGGTCGACGGATTGACCACCCTCAACAGGGAGCCTCTGCGCAAGATTGGATTCATATCGGATCGGAATTGGGGTAATCAATATGGATGGATGGAGCGTGAAGAGATGTTGTTTCGCGATATTATTTCGATTTGGAAAATTACTTACCGCGGATGTAAATCTAAGATTGTGCTACCTCCTGGTTTTTAACTAATTAACGAAATTCTCCCTGGTGGCACTCGTTCAGACGTTGAATCTCTGTTGATCGTCGGCAATGTAACCGGTGACGTCTTGATACGGTCATACTCTACAGGACCCGACTTATTGGGTGAGAACGAGAATGCTCCAGTTCTTTAGATTACTAAGTGAACCAAGGACAATCGAATGAGAAAACGAAGATCAGGTTGTGATCATTTGATGATCGAAAAATTATATTCGCCTATTCTGTCATGAAACCGGAACCAGTTCGACGACGGAACTGTCAAGTCATACGGTCACAAATAAAACCATGACCACCGGTATGGACAGTTAACTTGGGACACGAGCAGTTAAATATAGAAAAGTAGTCCAAGAAAAAGCCAAAAAGTTTGTCGGCCCAAAAAAAAAAAAAAAAAAAAAAACGATGGACTGAGATTGGCCACCTGCACCGATCCAAAAAAAACGCCATAAAGTTGCGCCGGAACAAATCACGGAACATGCTGGACAAGATACTGGAGACAATGGCGTCAAAGCACATCATGGAAGACCAAAAATGACACGAGACAGGCCGCAAGGGGAACCGAAAGTGTACGATGCATGCCATAAACTCTGTAAACAATGCGAGACGTTCAGCACAGCCAAGATGCTGACCGCAGAAGAGAACCAATCATTCGTATGCACATGAAAGATAATGGACCGTTTCCACCGTTTGGTAACGCCGACGCTTTACCTTCACGAGGGAGTACCAACCGATACTCCTCGGGGTTTATTGTAGATACCCTCTCTAATGACTCGCTAATCCGTCAATGCGACACAATAGCACACATGCTCATACTGTGCGGTCGCCGTGTAAGTCTGGGTCGCACTCGCAGAGTACTTGAGCGTTGTCGTCGGTGTCGGCTCCAATTCCTTGATTTGAATCGTCTGTTGTAATATGGGGCTAACGGAGCCGTCGTCCATAACTTGCATCTGCTGGCAATAGGGCGACTGGGCCTCTGGGTAATCTCTCTTCTCATCCATTTTGATTCGAAGAGGGTAGTTGGACACCGAGCTCGAAGAATCCGTAGCCTGTGAAGATGGTAGGTGTGTCGAACTGGAACTGTATTGAGCTTCCTTAGTGGATTGATTGAGGTACAGGAAAAATTCCATCACGGTGCTGTTCCACCAGCAAAACCAGGGTTTGTCGCCCGCCCGCGCCGTCTGCAAGCGATGGAATGCGCCTGCCATGACATCATCCTCACTGATAGCACGTTTTGAAGAAACTGAACTAGACGAGAAGGTATCTTGGGGTACAATAACCAATTTATCAAACAAGGAAAAGAAGGTCAGGGCGGGACCGAGACTGAGGTCGCTGGAATCCATCATTAGGCTAAGTGACTGCGTAGGATTGGAAAAGTATGGTGCTTGAGCGCCATAAGTGAAAGACGACGAAATTGGTTCCCTGGCGAAGGTGATGTTACGCGATGATTCTGTTCCGGTCAGAGACACAGGTATTTTCCCCGACTTCATGCAATTCCACGAGGGATTGTAATCTTGCTCAACAATACAAAATTTCGATGAATTCTTCGGATCCGCAGGAATCCAGTAATTCCCAGTAGGCGCAGCTGGTAAATTTGTAGGGATCGTGGATATGGGGGTGGCGTCCATCCGGGGGGTTTCTGTTTTGGTGACAATCTTCGGACCTTTCGGGTGATCGTTGTCGTCATTCTCTGCCTTTTTTGCTCCCAAAACGCCCCCAATGACACCTCCAATACATGCTCCCACCAGCATCACGACACCGACCAAAACAAGAGTCCAGACCGGCAATCCACAGCATGCCTTCTTTTTACCTTTACTCTTTAGCTTCTCCTCAAATGCCATGACACCGGTAACTGGTGCTGCGGCCGACCGCTCTTCATCATTATCTCTTCTATTCGCCATATTTTCCGCAACCAATGTATTCGACGATACTTCCGAAACTGGCGGCGGGGGGTGTTCATTGGGGCTATGAGTATTATCGCGTAGAGTGACGCCTGCGTCAGGAGTAGGATCGAAAGTACCCTCAACCTTGGGAACCACCGGATCGGGATACCGCGAGTAAGGTGGCAGCTGTTCTCTATGGCCATCGGGCCCGATCAAGTCCCCTACGTCGTCATCGGCACGATTGGGAGGTCGTTGATATGCCTGAGGGTGTCCGGGAAAGCCCACTGGGGGAATCATAGCATTGTCCATCTCTTCTTCCGCCACCACATTTTGTGGGTACATCGCATATGGATGTTGGGGTGCATTGGCATCGCCCAACGGTCGCTCCATCGGCCGTACTGTAGACGTAGTCGCGATACTGGGCGAACGACTTACCCCTACCTGTGGATACATCGCATACGGATGGCTCGGGCCTGTAGCCCCAGTGTAAGGGCTCAGCGCCCGGGGAGGCATGGAAAATCGTGACGAAGTGCTCTGACTGCGCTGTGCTATGGACGGGGCGGTGCTAGTGGACGAGGCAGAGTTGCGGTTGGTGAAATCGACCCCCTTTGGGGGCAGACTTGACCGATTTGGTGATTCATCGAACGAGACCCGAGCATCATCCCCAAATGGATTCTCTGTTACCCCGAGATCATTTGGCGTTGTGTTGTACAGTTTTTGTTGTTGTTGAGGGAAAGACGAACGGAGAGTATTAGATGATGCGATTGATGAAACAGATGGACTTCGAGGAGTGAGGGTGGCTTGTTCGGAATCAATTTGCTCTAGCGAATATTCATCGGAGAAGACATTAGGGTTGGAGGAGTGACCAGACATAGAACGCTGATGCATTGATTCGGCGTCTTGTGTTGAATTATGCTGCTGAGACGGGGATTGAGAGGATCGCGAGAGCGAGCGAGAATGGTCGGATGAGAAACGCCCCGGCATGGCGTTGCACAGCCCTGGCGGGCTTCCTGGCTTATTCGATCAATCCGTCAAAAGGAGTGAATCAGTCACCTGAGACGACTGAGTAGGCTAACGGACTGAATGGGTTGCAAGAGGCGAGAAGCGGTGAAAAAGGCAGGGGGGCCTCCCAGAGCTAAAAGAGTGATGAAAGAGGGTGAAATTCGAAATTAAGGATACCCGAGTGAGACGGAGGGGGGGGGGCGCACAGAGAGCGGAGGGAGGCGAAGGGGGGAAAGGTAGATGGGAGAGGGAAAGAGGGGGGAGTTAGGCGATGATCACGTCGAGATGGTAGTTCAGTAGTGGTTGGGCGGTGGTCGTGTTTGAACTGGAGCGATTGAAGGATTGGGGAAAAGAGAGGAGAAAGAGAGGTTGTGAGAGGATGAGAGCGGCAGAGTTGGACGCCTGGGAGCCTGAACCCCCAGAGGGACTAGCGGGAAATCGGGGGTAAAGTGAACTAAAAGTGGTCACTTTGCACTAAGTTGTTTGGAGGGAGGCGAGAGTGCCTTGATTGACTACTTTTTCCGATCGTGCCCATGGTTGGCAGAACTTTTTCGTGCTTAGCTTCGGTCATTCTCCTTCATTTCTTCTTCCTTGTCAGTGTTTTTCTTTTCTTTCCCTTTTTTTTATTTTTTTTTACACCTGTAAATTTTTATTTCTTGCTCCCTGATTATATTTGTTCCAATCTCCGTTGTTTCCTTCTTCCTCAATAAACCGTTCATGATCTGTTCCTAATTCAAGGTGCGGGTGATGGTTGCTCAGCCTCGCCACAATGACACTAACAGTCTTTAGATCCGCACCCCATCAATATATTCTTAGTCGACTTCGTTAAGAACATAGAAGACAATTAATAATATAATACATAGTAAAAAATCTACCGAAATGAAATCATGAGTTTACTCCCTCGCTTCAATGAAACAATCTGATACCGGGTGATCCTCGCCTGCATTGATTGGCGCCGTGAGGCCACACCACGCGAATGGCTCTGGGCTGAAACATACCCAACGACCTATCACTGGCAGAGTTGGGCCCGGAAGCCCCTCCGCTGGCTCGGATACCTGTGCCACTCCCGTCCATCCATGACTACTACTAGTAGTATTTGGCTGTCCAGTTATTGAAATTCCAAAGTTTCACCTATCAATTCGCATTGTAGTGACATTTTACCCCAATTCTTTCCCGAATATCCAAGGTGTGAAGGCTCGGACAACTTCCACCAGTACCGGTGCAAGCGGCATAACATCCTAGCGACCACCGACAGATTCCAAATCCAAAATTGCCCCCCCGCTTAGCACTAAAATAAGGGATCATGGAACGGTTGGTGGACCTTCTTCCAAAAATCCTGCAGTGCCTGGACCGGAAAAACTCTATCTGGCCGAATGCGGAAGACCTCAACGATGATCGGCGTGATGAGGATTCCTCGCCCGCGTCATAGCATTTTTCTTTACCACCGTATCTTATCCTCTTCCGTAAAAGACGTTGAATGATGACAGAGGCAACGGGGGAGCATGCGGGTGATCTCAGAGGGCCAAGAAAAAAAAGGTAAAAAGAAGAAATGATTGATCTGCTTGTCCGAATACTCTCCTCGTCAATCTGTACCAAAATTTAGGCAGATATCCGTAACAGTCACATAGTAACATCCCTGCTATTCGGTACCGAACATGGTATTGGTTTGGTTCTCCAAACAGACCGCCCGCGTTCGACTCTGGAGTAGTTGGTTGGGACCAAGGGTTAAAGGATCAATAAAAACACAACCCATTCGATGAAAAAAGAAAAAGAAAAAGAAGAACCATCTAGTGGGTAACGAATCATAAGCATTCGAAATGTTAAGCATATCCTGTAAGAGAACTAATTCATCCTGTCAAGTCCACTAATGTATGGGTCTTTCTTCATGATCATTCCACTAACGATCCCACCCGGCAAGACGTCCCCAGCAGACACCCAATTGAGTCCTGAGGTAGACGGAGGACAAGAGAAATATTACATGTATGGTCTAAGACAGAAATTGCTACCTGCATTGGCCCCTACTAGGTTCCATTCTGGTCAGAACCTGAATGCAAGTAGTATATGTAAAAGAAACGCGTTTTGCGCTATCAATCAAATGGTGAACTCTCAACAGCGAGAATAGCCTTTCGTCTAGCAGAGCTGGTGTCTGTGACTAGATCCCACTCATCACAACAACGGTTGACCCACACAGCGGTTTCCTTATCCAGATACCGAGCTTCTAGAACATAGTAGACGTTGGATAACACCGGTCGTGTCAATTTCGGTACACAGAGATCTTGCGATATCCGATGCTAAGTGGATCACAAGCATGAAATCCGTCAGTGTTCTCGGGTTCATGAAATGGACCCGTTGTTGATTGGTGTAATTCTTTGACAGTAAAGCCCCAAACAGTCGGACTCACAGTCATGGCTGTCTCCTCAAAGCGAGAATGTCAGATAACTTCACCTGACCTTTCTCTCCCCAGCCTGCTACTCCGCTTTGGACAGCAGGCCTGACGTGTGTATACCAGGTCCATGCTCGTCGATCCAACTCCTCTTTGCTGAGAAACGGAGCCCAAGACTGACATACCAGGTCAATGGACCGCAGTAGATTTCTCAAACATGTCTCTTTCTCGGCGTCTGTTTGAGAGACGCGTTTCCGTTTCGGCTTGTCTGGTGTTGGGTTAGTATCCTTTGGTAGTTCTGTAAATGACTTAAGTAAATATGACCGCGCAGCACCTGGCGTGAAAATTGGAAGAGGTTCATTTGCGGTGGAGGCCCCAGTCGAGTTCCCACGATGTGCGCTTCGCAGTGCCTCGAGGTCAATCCCCCATAACGGTGGCATGCCGTTCGAGGTATCTGAATTCGAAACATCCTGGCCTAAGATATCATCGGCCACATGGTAGATATCTTCATTTTGTTCTGAACTAACCACATCCACGGACTTACCCTCCCTGGGATTGTAGTCCCACCTTTTAAGAACCTTGATTTCTCTTCCAAGGACTTTGACAACAGGTTGTCCTTCTCCCCAGCCCTCCTGGTCAGCGGGGTTCTCACTTTCAATACCCAGACTGGCAGCTTTGGATCGACTATTAGCGCTAACAACTGCCTGAGCGAGGCTAAGTCTGCTAGAGATTGGCTGCTCTGGCATAGTATGCTTCAGCAGGCAGACTGCAAAAGCCAGCACGAGAGGTGCTCTATTCGTGAGTAGGACAACCTTTGACAATTCATCTTCGGTCGCAGAGGTGGTCGGAAGAGCGAGTGCACATTCTATGTCAAAAGGGGTGGTAGTATCTCTCTGGTCCGAGCCTCTTGCCTTTTTACGAGGAGATTCTGTGCTCCCGGTTGAAGCTTCACGCTTTCTGGAAACTCTCTTTGCTGCGTTCCACACCTGCTTCGCCAACTTATCGTTTTTGAAGATCTCTTGGATAGTCTTGATTTCTGACTTGGAGATTTGCTCAGGACTAAAGTAATATCAGTCATAAACCATCCTCACTACGGATGGGGAGTCGAATTATCCATACGATGTGAGGCCGGCTTTCTGAAGTTCCATGACCTTACCCATAGCAGTTGCGAGAGGGACCTTGGCATCTTGGGATAGGAATCGTAGTAAAGCTGGTACCTGGGACGCCATGACAGTCTATCTATGTGCTTAGTCGTATGCAATGTCTTTCGCAATCAATAATTCCTGTAGCGAGGTGAAAAGAAAACGTGATGGGAGTTGACAGGCAATGATTGAACAAGTTACCTCAAGCTGTACTTCGTTGGTTGGTTGATTGTTACTCGCTGCCTCAGGCTACAACAGACTTCCCGTCTCCGCCCCGACAGCTTTCAGCAACTCCAACATTAAGCACTCCGCAACCCTATAGTCCCAGTGAGCTATACCAAAGAGATTCGCTGCGTAGCAGCTGACTCACAATGTCTGACGATTCGAAGCCTAAGGGGTTTCCAGACGTCTCTGCAAAACTTTCGGCCCTCCCTAAGAAATCACTCTTCGAGCGCCAGAAAGCCGAAGCCGAAGCCAAGCGTGCCCGAGAACGAGCTGAAACCGCTGCTGTTTACGAAGACTTCGTGAAGTCATTCGAAGATGACTCTCCCGCGCCAGACCGACCGTCTGCAGATGGAAGGTTAAACAGGTTTAACCCCAAGAGTTCTGGATTTGGGGGAGGCCCTACAAAACGGCATTTTACCAGCTCCGGCCCGCGCATGAGCGGGCCTGGTACTTTAGGACCACCGCCGCCATCTCTTTCGCGGAAACGTACGCATGAAGGGTTCCAGCCGCTACAAAGAAACCGGGATTTTTCGCATGGAGTGCTAGGGTTTGAGAATACTGCTTCGCCAGCCGCGGCTTTTCGCACCTCCGACGATGAGGAGGATACAACTGTTGATACGAAAGAGGCCGAGCGTGCTGCAGCTAAGCCCACGCTGTACTTGGCGTCGCTACCTCCTGGCACTTCCCCGTCTGTGATTAAGTCATTAATACCGTCAGTTTTGTCAGTGGATAATGTCAAGCTCCTACGTCCCTCTGGTCAACCATCGGATCGGAAATCGATGTCCGCCATCGTGACTCTGGCAAACGAATCTGCCGCCTCGGATATAGACAGCACAGTCAGCGCGCTTCAGAACAAATACTTGGGATGGGGATACTACCTGTCGATCTCGAGACACCTATCCTCTGCTGCCATCAGCTCGACGATGCCAGTAACTGTTGGCCTATCATCCACAAGCTCTCTTCCTTTTGGTGCCAAGTCCATTGTTCCTGAAATGCAAGGAAGATTGAATCGTGCTCCACCACCCGGGTTGCATCGCGGTGGATTCGCGCCCCCGGCTTCGTACGGGCCATCTTTTGGTAGAAGTGGTCCCAACACCCAGGTCGAGGTGAAGGCGCCGGCAGACCTGAAGCAATTGAGACTAATACACAAAACATTGGAAAACTTGTTAAACCATGGTCCGGAATTCGAAGCTCTCCTCATGAGTCGGCCAGAAGTTCAAAGAGAAGAAAAATGGGCATGGATATGGGATGCAAGAAGTGCCGGTGGGGTATTTTACCGATGGAAGCTATGGGAAGTCCTTACCAACAGCTGTTCGAGGGGGAACCAACGAGGAAAACCTAGGAATTCATTATTGATCTTCGAAGGTGGCGCTCACTGGGCCCCCCCGGAAGGCAATATCAAGTTTGAATACACCACTCAGATGGATGAGTTTGTCTCTGACGAGGATTACGACTCTTCTGATGAGGACCTCTCTGATGTGGAAGATGATAGACGTCAACATAGTGGAGCACCTCCCGCTGATGGTGTGGGTGCCAGTAATGATGGGCTAGGCTATATGAATCCACTCCAAAAGGCCAAATTAACTCACCTCCTCGCTCGTCTCCCGACGACACATGCGAAGCTACGGAAAGGCGACGTCGCGCGTGTTACTGCTTTTGCTATTGAACATGCAGGGGCAGGTGCAGAAGAGGTTGTGGAGATGATTGTCTCAAATATAAAGGAACCATTTGCTTATACAGGGGCTAATCCTGACCGTGAAATGGAAAAGGGTGCGGCTCGGCGAGAACAGGCTGCAGATGTCTCCAATGATGCAGAGGAAGCTCACTCTCATTCTAAGGGCAATTTAGATACGTCTTCCGCGAAGTTGGTGGGCCTCTATCTTATCTCCGACATCCTCTCCTCTTCTGCCACCAGCGGCGTGCGACATGCTTGGCGGTATCGGCAATTGTTCGAGTCATCGTTAAAAACGCATCAAATCTTCGAGCATCTTGGAAGATTGGAGAAAGACTACAATTGGGGTCGCCTAAAAGCGGAGAAATGGAAGCGAAGTGTCGGAACTCTTTTGCATCTGTGGGAAGGCTGGTGTGTCTTCCCGCAATCGAGCCAGGAACATTTTTATGGGGTTTTCGAGAAACCGCCGCTCACGGAAGAAGAAATACGGGAAGAAAAGGAGAAGGCCGAAGCCGAACGAGCCGCCAATGCATTCTCCAGGAGTAAAAGTCGCTGGAAGTCTGTGGAAGAAGACACAACGACACAGAAATTTGACCCAGGTCGGCCTCCTGAAGCTAAGATTAGTCGTATGGATATTGATCAAGAACATATTGCTCCCGGAGGAGAATTCGATGGAGAGCCGATGAGCGATCTTGACGGAGAGCCAATGGAGGACAGCGATCTGGAAGTCCCGGAAGGCGAACCTATGGAGGAAGACAGCGCGCTTGTGGAAGAAAGTCGCTCGAAAGAGCAACCAGAGAGGCAGCCAGAGCCCTCAGCTCAACCGGAGCCCCAGCGGCCAGTTCGCAAACCTCGACCAAAGGCGGAAGATATGTTTGCGGATTCCGATTCGGAGTGATATGTCCTGTCATGAATACGATCTTCACTATGTAGTATTAAATAGTAGGAACTACTTGGTTTGATACCACTTCTAGTCCACCGTGTTGAACGCTAAAGATATGAGAATTCCATTTTCTTCGACGCGATTACTAGGTATGTACTATAAGTAATATGCGCAACAAATCCCGCATCCATGGAAGTCGCAATCAACCACGGAGGCGTCATTGGTTGCCATGGGCGCCCTGCCTGAGGCAGCGACGATGATTGGGCCCAAACTGTATTCTGGAGCCCCACAATGCCTGAAATACTTTCGATGTTGATATCAGCCCGGCTTTTCCTCCCCTCTCTCTGTCCCCGACTCCAGCGTTATACCCTTTAATTCTAATACTCAGTCTTATCGCATCCCCCCAATCCGTCAAAATGGCCGGTAAGTCATGCTTGTGCTACAGTTACCCCTCTCACGACGAATCCATCAGCCTACTTTTGCTGGTTGCTTTCTAATGCCCCTCCTCAACCCATGACCCCTCCAAGATGAGGAGCGCAGGCATTCAACGCACATGGGAAGAGAGTTAAAGCTAACACATGAATCCTCAACCGTCTAGACTTCCAGGCCGTCGCTAGTGAGTGATATTCCTTCACGTTCCCTCGTCGTCTCAGATAAAGACGCGCTGAACGACGATCATGACTCCCCACCCATCAACACGGACTAAAATCGCATGACTATTTCTAACAACAATTGCAACCAATAGAGCAGTTCGTTGAGTTCTACTACAACACCTTCGATAACCAGCGCCAGAACTTGGCTGGTCTCTACGTATGTCTTCCTCTATGCGCAGGGCTTGAACGCAAGAGCAGGGAAAAACTAATCTTTCTTTTCTTCTTGTGGGGATAACAGCGTGATAATTCTATGCTCACTTTCGAGAATGACTCCATTCTGGGCGCTCCTAGAATCATTGAGAAGTTGACTGTGAGTCACACCAGAGCGGGTAGTCAATAGCACTGCTAACTGGAATCGCTCCTTGCAGACTCTTGCCTTCCAGAAGGTCTCTCACCAGGTCAGCACCCTTGACTCCCAGCCTTCAAATGAGAATGGCGGTATCCTTGTCATGGTGACTGGTGTTCTACTTGTAGGTTTTTTCTTTTTTTTGTTTTTCTCTCTCCCATCCATGGACGGTTGAGGTTGGATTATTTGCTAAACTATCCCGCTTCTTTCTACTTTTAGGTCGATGAGGAGCAAACCCCCATGAAATTCTCCCAGACTTTCCAGCTTTCGCCTGACGGAGCTGGAAGCTACTACGTTTTCAACGACATCTTCCGTCTGGTTTTCGGTTAAGTGCGGAATCTCGGAGGCCGATGTTGTAGGTTAGGTTCTGGGCGGGGATCCAGCTTATGAATATTATGATTATGAGGGGATAACAGCTCTGCTGCTACTTCTTCTACTGCGAGAATGGCTTGCTTCAACTTCCTAGTTGCGGGGTAGTAGTGTGGGTATTGGATGTTACTCTCCTGTTATACACTAGTTAGACTTGAAACTATATCACATCGTCTATCGGGGCTTTTGCCCTGCGTCCTGTCTTGTTGTCTTCCTGTTGCCATACCAACAGTACAGTGGACGAGTTGCCTCAATTCCAAGCAAAGGAAAGGTCTACCGCATCGTACCCGAGGCTCCAAGCCACATATATACTTACATTCCTCGTCTGAAAAATGAAGATCCAAAAGGTCAATACCCAAAAAATCGAAACACGGGCAGCAATCGTATGAAAGTTGTCCAATCACTGTCATACTGGAGCCGATCATTGGTTCTGAAGAAGGGGGGTCTCTTCGGAGGGACGCGACTCTTGCTCATCGCGCACATCATTCTCCACTGGGCCGTCCTCCCCATGACTGTGTCCCTTATTCGGCCCCAGGTACTCGAAGAAAACGCTCAGTACGAGTAGCAGACCCTGTAAAGTCGCAGTGATAAGCAAAACACCCCATGTACTCCATCCTTTTGGGCCTAATCTAGCCGCAAGACTGGCAGCCCAAACAAAGCCACCTGGTGTCTGTATACACATCATGGGGATGCTCAGACTACCGACACAACGCAGTTTGACAGTGGTGTAAATCTGAGGGAAGTATTGAATCGAGGAAAGGATCGCGGCCAAGATACCGCAGAAGTTGGACCAGGACTGCAGAGAGGCGGGTCGTTTGAGTCCAATGGTGATAGTGGCAATAAGCATTACGGAGATGTGTAGAATACAGATGGCGCCTACGATTAAGGCGGTCCGGTAGGTCGGGCCTTGCGGTCTTGGTTTGGAGGTTGGCGATGACGACTGTACATCTCGAGGGAAATAGAGGATGTATAAGAATAGGCTGTAGAGTAGTTAGAAGGCAGTCGCTTGTTAGTGATATGGATATAGGTTAATTGCCATATGGATACGTCGCTTACATGACAAAGAAGCAGAGACACTGTGTTCCAATCTGGAGGATGCCTAGTAATCCTGCGAAACAAGCCAGGCCGTTGACTTCACTACAACAGGAAACATCCTGCAGACTTTGTTGTTGGGATAGCACGTTTGCTAAAGATGACGAACCAGAGACTGTTCCCAATAGGACAAAATACGGTGAGATGCCGTAGGAGCTCTTTAGGGAGATGATTCGGTAATGCTGAGGAAGGTAGGATAACAGTATACCGAATAAGATCAAGCTGTTCGGTTTAGTATATGCCTTAAGGAGACTTCCGATGGTGTTAGACGAGGAAACTGTACATTGATAGGATGAAGTTTATATAGTCTGGAGAAACCAGATGCTTGCATTGGGCGCTGGACAGGAGATCCATTCTGGCGTTTTGTAAAGCACAGGATGAACACGTCGTGTCTAATAATACTCTATCGGGTATTTAATAATGGCGGTTGATTGATTAAGGAGCAACTGATCGATTTGGGATTATTAAGACAGTGATAAACAGCTGACCAAGAGCATCCGAGGCGAAGCCCTGTGATAGAGGATAGCTATGGTGAGTTCCTTTGCAATTTGCCAGCGAGTTGCAACCGTTGGGGCTAAAGAAGAGCCATCTCACGTAAGGATGCCTGAAGCTGTGTCCTTAATTTAGGTTATTTGTAGCTAATACGATGTCAAGTGGATGCGTTGGGGGGGTAGTGAGCGAGAGAGAGAGATGACTTGTCACTCGGTCTACGAACTCCTGATAAGCGATAAAGTGCTGTATGCACTGTTTGTTCGGTACGGTACGGAGAGGTAAATACACAGTATTCGCCTTAACACTTCAAAGTCCAGGTTCTCCGCATGGCCCAAAGAGGCAACACCTGGGCTAGACTATAAATGGTTAGACCGGCGTTCTTATCTGTTGGGAGTTTCCACCATCAAGAGGGTACAATCGAACTATGAACTGTTACAAGATTTGAACTACATTCACTGCACTTGGACGTTTGATCGGCCAGTGAAAACCATGGCAGATCCGCAACAGCTGAGCAAACGGTCACCTCGAATTGTCGAGAAGAGGCGCGACCAAGGTTGGCCCAGTCGATGACGCCAGTAACCATGCAAACAACTACGTCACTCGGCAATCATCTCTCCTCTGGTCCTCTCATCCTTCCTAATAAATAAATACTACACTTGTTCACATAATCTTTTGTTTCCAATTCCATCTCCCTTGCAAGGACTCGTGTAAGTTGTCCTCGATTGACGTCCTTCATTTCACAACCCAAATTTCTCTGAGCGATACTGACTGCTGATAGTGACTCCAGATCATTCAGCTAGAAGACACGCC
Organism: Aspergillus pseudonomiae; assembly: GCF_009193645.1. Taxonomy (NCBI): domain Eukaryota; kingdom Fungi; phylum Ascomycota; class Eurotiomycetes; order Eurotiales; family Aspergillaceae; genus Aspergillus; species Aspergillus pseudonomiae. Next base: position 34,736 of record NW_022476103.1, read on the forward strand.
AAACATTAGGAACTAGTGACTATGAAGCTAAATTTGGCTTCGGGTCTGGTGCTGGCCCTCGCAACCGTGGAGGCGGTTGGGGCACATTCGTGGTTCAGCAAAGCCGGTATACAACCATCTATATGCTTCCCGAAGACCAAAGGATATGCTGACAAAAGGACCACTGTAGTGTACGACAAATGGCACGAAACCGAACTGGAGCGATGGCTCACCGACCATGGTACGACCTGCCTAAGAGAAATGTCTTGATACACCGCAAGAAACTAATATGAGGCATAGACATCCCGTATCCTTCCCCTGCCGACCGCAAAGACCTCGAAAACGCTGTGAAGGTAAACTGGAACGCGAAAGTTCAAAAGCCGTTGGGACAAGCAGCGGACCAGGCTACCGATCAGTGGCATCATGCCAAGGACTGGATTTTTGAATCGTAAGTCAAGAACAGAGGTGCTCATTACTATGCACGTCACTAAGAAAATGCAAATAGCTGGTCTGATTCCCATCTGAAAGCTTTCCTTGATCGGCATGGTGTCCCTGCCCCTCAGCCACGCAAGCGCGATGTGCTGCTCAAGACGGCCCGTGAAAACTACGAAGCAATTGCCAAAAAACTCGGGGAGGCTGCTTCTTATCCTGGCAACTGGGTCTACGAGCAGTGGACTGAGTCCGATCTGAAGGAGTGGCTTGATGAGCGTGGCTGGCCGGTGCCTCAGCCTACAACCCGTGACAAGCTGATCGCATCGGTGCGTCGCAACGCTCGACTGGCCAGTCTACAAGCACGAAACCTCGCTGCTTCTGCTTCTAAATCCGCAGCTGCCGCTCAGGCTACTCTGAGTGAAGCGCTATTCAATGCGTGGTCTGACTCGGACTTGAAGAAGTTCCTTGACGAACATAATGTCAAGGTGCCCCAAGGCTCTAAGCGCAATGAGCTGATCGCACTGGCCAGAAAACACCGCGCCTCCCTGGTTAGTCAGGCCTCTTCTGCGGCTTCGACTGCATCCCAGAGTGCTACCTCGACGGCATCAGAACTATATGGCGCTGCTACTACTAAGGCTGGCAACGAATACGCCCAAGCAACCGATGCCGCACAGCTTAAGGGTGAGGAAGCCTTTGATGCTGCTGTCGCCACCTGGTCCGACTCCCGTCTCAAGGCCTTTTTGGATGCACGAGGCGTCCCTGTTCCGCAGAGTAACAAGCGTGACGAGCTTCTTGCAAAGATTAGACTGCACAAGCACAAAGCAGCCACTGGCTGGACCGCTTGGACTTTCGATACCTGGGATACTGAGCACTTGAAGTAAGTCAACCTTTCAAATAACCAAGTATTAACCCTTTTTCTGACCTCAAGTGAAGGAAATACTTGTCTTCCATGAACGCCAAGGCAGCCCACCGTGCGGATCTGACTCGGGATGAGCTTGTGAAACAAGCTCAAGATACTTACGCTAAGGCCTCCAAGGCTGGAGGAGCAAATCTGGCATCAGCTACGTCATACATGGCGCAGGCTACTGACGCTGCCAAGTCTTCCACCTTCGACACCTGGTCTCACTCTGAGCTTAAGGCTTACCTCGACTCCTACGGTATTCCGGTCTATCAAGGCTCTAGTCCCAATGAACTACGCGCTGCAGTACGTCGTAACGCCGAGTACTTCAGATACGGCACTACCACTCCACAAGGAACAATCTATGCTAAGTTCCAGGATGCTACCAACTGGCTTCTGGAACAGTTGAAGATTGGAGCGGCCAGTGGCCGGGCTCAGGGTCAGCGGGCTGCTGAGAAGGCGCAAGAGAAGGCTGCGGAGTCTGCGGAAGAATTGCGAGCGGAGCTGTGAACTTGTGAAAATCCAAGGAGTTCTTAATCTCGGCTACGATTTGATGACTTGTAACAGTACCTGTTGATTCTTTGTCGTTCTCTCTTGATTTATCTTGAAAATGGAGTGGTAATTATGGTGACCGCGCTGCTCAACTGCAAAATGTTGTATTGGCAATATCACTACCTACTACGCAATTGTGGTGGTAGCAGGTTTAACATTAGTACTTATAATACGATGGCATTTATTTTGACCTAAAAATTCCCAATATATGCGGCTCACATTCGAGCGTCAATCGAATCATGTCTCATGCGAAACAAACAAAAAAACCACTCGCATCGCTTTTGAAAATACCAAATGCTACATTTTCTATCAAGGTACTTTCGACCCCGTAGAAGCTTCAACCCTGCATTCCATCATCAATACGCGGTACTATCCGTGGTGGGTGATCACAAGGCAATTATGCCTTCGGGGCCTCCGGATCGCCTTCAGCAACCAATTTACCCACAACCAAGTACTTTTCCAAAAAGCGCTCCTCCCAGGACTGGAGGTTTTCCAACGCATCCGCATCAAGACCCTTGAGGTCATCCAAAGGAGCCTTCAGGTCCTTAGTAAGCATCTCCTCATCGAAGCTCTGGCAGGCCAATCCACGGGATGCGTCTCGACCAGCGAAGTTCTCGTAGGGGCCACCCTATACCAGAATGAGTTAGTTTTGTCTATGATCCTTCTCGTCACCGCAATGGGCACAAAGTAATGCATACCGGTCCGTAGAAGTTCCTGCCAGGGGATACATCGAAGACGCGGCCGCGCACGGCTAGATAGACGGGCTTTCCATCGACACCGTTGAATTCGAGCAGAGTGGTGGGGGTGAACGTGCGGAAGACGATGGGCGCAGGACCCTTGGGAAGCGTTACGGGCGCTTTTGGTCGGAATTGCATGTACACCAGAACGGCGAAGAGGGAGAGGAGGAGCAGGTTGATCGGCGATGCGATTGACATACTAAAGAGGATATGAGTTAGTTTCCGATTGTGTGGGGGACCGGACTCGTTCTTTGCGTTGGCGTTGGGATACTGACACTTCGGCGGGCGGCGGGACTGCTCCGTCCTCTGGAGATCGTGTTAGTACGGATTATAGATTGATGTGTTTGACGGATGATATCGAAAGACACATACGTGGAGACGACATGGTTATAGTTGTTTGTGAGGAAGATCGGTAGTTTTAGTTGAAAGAAGGAGGAGTTGATGTGGAGGATGAAGCTGACGGAGGGTAAAGTTGGTCAAGTTGGAGATGACGGAAGAGAGCGTTGGGTATTACTTGAACTTACGGTACGGTATGTAAAATTCACAGAGCTGCGTGCCCAGCCCAAGGCGGAGATAGAAGCCGATGCTGACAGCGGTATTACTTACCGCACGTGAACCCTTCGCAGCTGTAGTCCCAACTGCAGCCTGAGGGTTCAGGCCATCGACTCATCCATGGTTTTACCCAAGGTAATTCACGGATCTTTAATCCAACTCCACAGGCTTGTTGTAGATGTCAAATCTTTTTCGAGTCCCGTTGCACAGACACCCGAGAAGACGGGATTTCTCCTCCTTTTAATTTATATCCCTGTTATTTTTAGTGTTCAGGACCGAGGAAATCCACACCTCGGACGACTTGGGGGGCTTTCAATGGTCTGGGTGAAGATCATCATAATCGTTATGGAGTCACGGAGCTAACCTTGACTACTAATGATAGTACCTGATGAACCCAACTAACGGGAGACTAACCACGAACTGTTAGTCAACCAGAAATCCTGCAAATCGCTGAAACAGGACCCTTTCAGGGCATGTGCTTGTTCCGAAGCCATGACTTTCATTTTCTCTTGCTTGTCCCCTCAATCAGGCGAGCCTGATAGTCATTATTATTCATTCTTTTTGCAATTGTTCATTCGTTCCTTCGTTCCTTCGTTCCTTCACTCTGTGTTGAGCACTGTGTAATTTCTTGGAATTTCTTTGCTTCCATTCTTTCTCTCTGTGCGGAGTTTCTTTTCTCTCTTTTTAAATCCCCTCTTTTACTTACTGGGCGGTTTTTATCCGTGTTGCATTTGAGTGCCTGTCAGCCAAACCTTCCCTTTGTTGGAGTGCATACCGAACAAGGATTGGCCGACTTTTCCTCTTCTCAGTGTTGAATGACATGCTGGCATGTCTCTGCAGTAATCCACATTGAAAATCAGACCAGCCTGTTCGTGACAGGGATCATTTTCTTCATCCTCCTTTAACGTTCAACGTCCTACTTTCGACATTTTGGACTTTTTTTCTTCTAACCCCCTACTCTTCCTTTTCTATCCTCCTTGGATAAGTGGAGGCATTTGAGGTATGTCACTGCGCCCTTGCATTATTATAGCTGTATCCACTGATCATCGCGATCCCTAGCGGCAGCAAGATCGCTCGCGGTGTCTCAGATCAAAATGTGGTTGAAGGTTTCATCGAATTTCCATCGGTCGAAGAAGCCGGTAATTGGAACTCCTACTTTGGTCGGCAAGACCTGGGATGATAATGAATACCAGTCCTTTCCTCTTGTTTCTGGTGTGCAGAAAGAAAACAACAAATATCATGCAAAAACCTTGCCAACCCCGCCAAAGTATGTGCCAGCTAGGAAGTAGCACAGCTCTACGCTCTCTAACCCGTTTTAGGAACTCTTCTCAGCCGCGCCGGCCGGACACGGTTGGGATGGCAGGCCCATATTCGCAAGATACCATGGCGGACAGCCGACGTAAACCCTCGATCAGTTTAACGCATTTTCTCCCTCAGGACTCGGACATTCCCGGTCGAACGGACAGCCGTTCAATCTCACCTCCTGACTCGCCGGTTTTCCTTGGCCATGGACCTGCTAGTCTAGGCAGCTCTCGAGTCTCATCCCTAGAGGAAGAATTCGAGCAGTACTTCGGGGGCGGACAGACGGAGAAGACATTCACCAGCCACATACCTGTTTTGCGCAAGCACGCAGATAATCAAGAAGATCCCACTCCGTCTTTTACGCGACCTGCTACCGCATGGGACACTTTCTCCCGTGAACAGAATAACATAGATACATTTGCGCATGCGGCTCCCGGATGCACGTTCGAAACTCACATATCCTCGGACGCTAGAGCTATAGAGTCTCGTAGTTCGGACGTTCTCAACTGGGGCAGGGAGCAGAAAAGAAAGCTTTCAGGAGCCCGTAGCCGACCAAAAGAAAGTGACCTCTTCCTCCCACCCAATATGCGAGTGCCTTGGAAGGGTGCTAGTGGAAGATCTCCGATCGTGGAACCCTTGCAGGAAAAGCCAAGAGCCAGATCATCATCTCGTGTGCACTTGTCGAGGAGTTCCTCTAAGTTAAGAGGTCGAGAGAGCCCATCACCTAGTGGCGCATACCTTGGGGGTTTTCCTTCCATCGTCACGACTATCTCGAGTGGTGAAGCAAACACGAATGTTCCGGAGATGCATGCGCCAAGCAAGAATATCCACCGAACAGTGTTTGAGGAGCCGACCCCTCCTGCGACTAGCGCAAGCAGCCGTGCTCCGCCACGCGTCAATCTACCGGAGCCTGATCTCACCAGTACCCTTGCTGGCTTAAAACTCACCAACGAAGATGACTTCGGTCTACCATCGAGCCGTTTCAGTGTAACTACCTACGAGCCCACAGAAGCAGGCAGTTCAACCGCGACAGGCAGTCCACGAGGGAGTATCGACGCTGCTTCCCAGTCTACCGAGTACCAACCTTCCATAATGTCCAGAAAACGTCCCGTTCCCAGCTCGGTAGCTCCAGGGAAGAAGCCATCGCGCAAGCCCACTCCGTCTCAAGAAACGAACGAACTTCTGCCTTGTACCCCAGCGCAACAAACCCAAAATCGCATCGAAATGTTGGAAGCAAGGAGAGACTACCTTGCACGCCGCAAAGCAAGCATCAATACTATGATTTACGAGTTGACGCAAGTCATCCAGCCCAGCCCCATTGCTTACGATCTGGCTGCAAGGGACGAGGTCAAGAAAACGGTCGCCAGCTTGAACAACGAACTGGCTGATATCATTAAAGAAGAACACGAGATTGGCATGAAACTATTCCGAGCATGGAGGAAGCGTGACGAACAGGAATGCAATGGTGGCAGCAGCGGTTTATGGGTTAAACGAGTGACTAGCTGAAGGGCGGTTCTCTGGGTCTTCTACATTCTTTCCCTTCTCCTTTTATTTTCCCTTATTCTCATCAACATACTTCTCTCCTAGATACTTTTTAATTTGTTGGCATCTCTCTTCCTTCGTTTCTCTCCCTCTCTGCGCTGAGTTGTCTTTTCCTGTTATTCAAGATCTATCGGCGAAGCCATACCCCTAGCGTTGCATATACCCTAAATGAGCGTTTTACCAAAAAACAAAAAAAACCAATTCGCATCTTGAACATTAGTCTAATAATACAAACGGCGCATGATCAGCAGTTACTATGCGGTATTCAAAGAACACCAAGGCCACGAGTTGGGTTGTAAATGGAACCTCATAGTTTGGTCGGTTCTGTTAATCAACGAGCCTGTGCCGAGTCGACCAAGTGGGCAGCATTGACCCTGTTTGGTTTTGGCTTCGGTGAGGTATATTGAAATTGAGAATAACAATATATGAGTTTGTTCAGATACTGCAAATAGCGATGAGGCCCCATATGGTAACCCTCCACCATTGCGCTCGTAGCTCGTAGCTCGTTGTATATCGTGAAAATAGCGTAGGGCCGTCCTCAAGAGAGATTTATTTCTTTCCCGACTTCTTGATGCCCTGAGCACCAGTGTTCAATGGGCCCTTGCCCTTGGCCTTGTCCATCAATTCCTTCTTGGCCTTGGCCTCTGGTTGTAGTGAAGACGATCAGTATGGACAAGCGAAATGTAGACGATGGAATTCGACATCCATACCAGCCTTCTGTCTTTCCTTGAATGCGAGATCATCGTCATCGAGCTCCTTCTTTTCCTTCTTGGCAGCCTTCAAAGGCTTGACCTTGCCACCTGGGAATTCCAAGTCAATAGACGCCCTGTATGATGATAGCAAATGTGTGACATACCTTCTCTGCTTGCACCGCCCATTTTGATTTAATGATATAGTTTGTAAGGTGTAAGAGTAACCGACGGGCGAAAAAACAACGTGGCTGATCGAAAGTGGAAACAAAAGGAGGGGGAAAGGAAAAAAAATTGATGGCGCGAAACACAGCTTATCTTGTTGCCGCCATGTGCGGGGTGGCACTAGTACTGGATTTGGTTAGGCACAAAATCTCCTCCTTGACACCGCCTTCATCAACTTCTTGATAAAGTGACTGGGAAAGTACCGCGTCAAGTCATCTCTCATCTCGACCTATCATCCCGATATCGTGTCATTCGGCTTTGGTTTTTTCTATCTGTTCCTTTTGGCGTCTAGGTCATCATTTCACGCTCACATAAAATCGCTTCCTGGAGAAGACTCATGTTCAATTCGGGACAGTAGTCGAAGTTGGCAAGGGCTCGTGGCATCTCTAGCCGGTTGGACTTTCTCAATACACTCCCCCTAAACTTCATCATCGGAAGCATTCTTGCTAACCGAGGATCATTCTTCTTGTCTTTAAAGCTGCTCTAAAGGCCAGTCGTACTACATACAAATCACCTCTGGTCTTGTTCTTGTATACGTCAAGTGGAGGACCTGTCGCATCATGGCTTCACGTCGGTCGAGGTCTCCATCGACCCCTTCTGAGGGTGAGATCATCGAATCAGGTTCAGAGACGAAGGCAACTACGTCGCAAATTCCTCTTAATGGCAACAGCGTTGACCGTCCCACCAGAGCCAGTACATCACCGGCGCCCAGATCTCCAGCATCTCTAAGCAGCAGATCGTCTCGTCGCCGGAGATCGAGGACGAGATCGCGTTCCCGTTCCCGCTCTCCCTACCGAAGCTACAGAGGACATAAGCGTCGACTTGACGATGATTATGATGATCGACGGTTCCGGAACGACCTCTCACGACGCGGCGGATATCCGTACGATGACCGGTACTATAACCGCGGTTCCTCCCATAGACGGCCAAGACCCTATCACGACTATGATCGAGAGGAGGATTACGGCGGAGGTCTTCGATATAGCGATGACTATGACCGACGCCGGGATAAGCGCCCTCGTACTCGAAGCCGAACACCGCCGTACCGCGAAGTCCGGAAACCTAGGCAATACTCGGGTGACGAGTGGGAAACCCCTAGGGAGGAAAGTGTAGCTTCCAGAGATGCTAGAAGAAGGTCGTCTACTGAACAGTTAGTGAGCGAACGAGGGCAAACACCCGTCGCTCGAGATTCCAAAGGTGATACTGAAACTCGAACGAATCAGGTGCAGCAAGGTTCTGAAGATACCATGTCGCTTACTGAGGAAAGGTATGCTGTTACTGTTTGCTGTGTGTGTAGAGTATCTCTTACTGATTGTTGTTAGCACAAACGCAACGACGCAAGACACCCACGAAGAGCCTCAACCGGCCGAGCCGGTTGACGAAGCAACTCAATTGGAGGCTCGTCGGAAACGGCGTGAAGCTATTAGAGCTAAGTATAGAGGCCAGGCTACGCCTTTACGTTTACAGGCACTCCATATCGCAGGCGATGGGGGCTCGTCTACACCTAATAGCGAGCCAGTTGCACCAAACAATGCAGCGTCAGGTATGTGGCTTTTTCACCTGTGTTCCACCGAGGTGCCCTAGAGCATTGTTAAACTAACACGAAATTTCTTTTGCAGACTCGCAGCTGTCAGCTTCCGAAACACCAAACGACAGTACTGGAGAGGCTTTCTCCGACTTCAAGATCGGCAACGATGCTGATTTGCTTAATGATGATGCTCCGGTGGATGGAACTGATAAAGATGAACCTTCTGCAGCGGACTATGATCCCACCCTTGACATGAAAGCTGAGAGGGAAAGGCATACCAGTGCGGACGTTTCTGCGGCGTCATACGACGAGACAAAAACGACCAAACAAGATGTTCTAATCCCCGATGCTGTTCCAGTGCAGCAAGAACAGCCCAAGGCGAAGGATCCATACGACATGTTTGCAGAGGATGATGATGACATGTTTGCCGAAGAATCACAGGATACAGCACAGCCAGCGCACGCTTCGGCCATGCCCGCCGTGCCTCAGCCACAGGAGCTGGATATCAGCATGATGGACAACTGGGATGATCCGGAAGGATACTACAATGTGCGTCTTGGTGAGTTGATCAACGGGCGATATCATGTACAGCAGAACCTCGGCAAGGGAATGTTCTCATCGGTCGTACGCGCGACCGACTCAAAAACCGGTAAGCTGGTTGCAGTCAAGATTATTCGACAAAATGACACCATGAGGAAGGCTGGTATGAAGGAAATTGGCATTTTGGAACAGCTTCATGAAGCCGATCCCGATGATAAAAAGCACATTATCAAATTCGAGCGCCATTTCGATCACAAGGGACATCTCTGCATGGTTTTTGAGAATCTCAGCATGAACTTACGTGAGGTGTTGAAGAAATTTGGACGAGATGTGGGGTTGAATCTAATGGCGATTCGGGCGTACGCACAGCAGATCTTCCTCGGGCTGAGTTTGCTTCGGAAGTGTAATATCCTCCATGCGGACTTGAAACCCGACAATCTGCTGGTTAACGAACAGCGAAACATTCTCAAGGTTTGTGACTTGGGCTCTGCATCCTCGACCACGGAGAACGAGATTACACCGTACCTTGTGAGTCGGTTCTACAGAGCCCCCGAGATCATCCTGGGTATACCCTACGATCAGGCCATTGACGTGTGGTCCATTGGCTGTACGCTATTCGAGTTGTACACGGGCAAGATTTTGTTTACGGGGCGGAATAACAATCAGATGCTACGGTCGATAATGGAATGTCGGGGCAAATACCCTCCCAAGCTTCTGCGAAAGGGATCGCTGACACACATGCATTTTGACGACATGTTGAATTTCCACAGCACCGAAGAAGACAAGATCACAGGGCGTCTGGTCACGCGGGTGGTTGACTTCAAAAAGCCCACTCGGGATCTGAAAACGAGGCTGATGGGCAAAGGTACTCGCGGAATGACGGACAGCGAGGCGAAGGAGCTGGCACTGTTTGTGGATCTGCTGGATCGCTGTTTGAGTCTCAACCCGGAAAAGCGGTGCACGCCGGCTGAGGCTCTGAAGCATCCGTTCATTTTGCGGCCGAAGGCTTAGTTCGTTGCCTGGAGTGGAGCTCCGACTCACCGTTCCTTGTATATAGTATAATGTCATCGTAGTATACTTGTGTCTACTCAAATCCAATGGGAATATACCACCGTTCCCCATGTCCATCGGGCGAAGTTGCCACTTATCTGATTGCCAGGTGGAGCAGGGATTTGCATTGTCCAGGCCAACACCTCCTCTCTAGTGGTGGCAAACATCAGGCTGTCTGACTCAATGGATGATGCAAAGACGATCCCGATCCCGATCCATGGTCGCTGACGAAAGGGGGGGTTGGTCTTTGTTGTCGTTGTTATTGTGTGAGTCTATATGCAAGGATCCGACGTGAATGTGAGACGGTGATAGGGTCGGTATGGAGTATCCCATCCCTCGATTCCACCACCACCACGAGCCTCGCTCCTCCATCCACGCGAGGCGCAACGAGGCAAACAATAGTTGTGGAGAAAAGGAAAGGGCCAGAGACTCAAATCATCATGCCAGAAAGCCGTCCAGAATGATGTCAGCAACTCCCAGTTGAGGAGGCGTTCATGTTACACGTCTATCCCTTGAATCTTCCCTCTCTCGTTTCAATAATGAGCCTGTCGGTATGACGAGGGACCAGTGAAGGAACGAAGGCCATCGCAGTCAGTATGACTTCATCATTGCAGGATCTCCCAATGGCTTCGGTCTTCATCCGTCGACCGTTAGAGTATAGGTCAGAAGGATAAGCAACAATATTTGCAGACCTATCAGACCGGAATGCAGATTCATTTTCTTTTCTTTTGTTTGGCCCCTTGCGGAGGGGACCCTAGATTGGGATCCATTCTTAAGACTGCTCTTATCGTGTCTGGGGTACAGAATGCAAGTCAGTTTCGCAAAAAGGTGTCGATGAACGATGATCGTAATCTTAAAGGGATTCCTTTTTTCTTCGTTTCTCGGTGTTACTGTGGAGGCGATCTTTTTTTATTTTCCTTATTTATTTTTGTTCCTACGGAGTATGTTGTGATTTTGGATGTTCATGTCTGCCGAGATTTTGGATCGGGGAGTTTATTATTAGAATATCATTTTGGCTAGTCGTTATTATTAATTCTGATTCTGATTTTCATCGTCGTCATGGACCAAGTTACGAGTATCAAAGTTCCGCCGAGCCAATGAAGAAATCTCCGACTCCTCCATTAGTGCCAACAGGGATGCTTTTCCCAGTTGCTTCAGGTGGCTTCCTGAATTTTCAGGTCCGCCTCGAGTGCGTCGAAGTAGGGATCATGTGAGATCTGGGGGGGTGGGAGGAGGGAAGTCTTAACTCATCCCTCGACCTCAACTTCATGCTTTCCGAGTTGCAAAATCGAAGGGAGAGATGATGTGTCCAGTTTCTGACCAAGTAGAGTGATTCGTGATTCCAATATAGGAATGCATCCGTCTATCATGAAATCGAGTGGACCAAACCACCGAAAGTCAGTCGGTGGACGGGGGGACCATGACCAGGTTGAGCATTGATTGATATTGAACATGAGATGAAGTGTTAGAACTTAAGCTGAGTGCGTGTGCTTTTCTGGCCCGTGCAGCCGCGCGACACAGAAACAGGAGCCACGGACCGCCTTACTTTCTGGATCTCACCGACCAATCCCCACCGCCCACAGGAAACTTGGAACTTTTTTTGGAACGGCAAACGTGGCAGCGCAGAGCAGCCAATCACCGGCCGCCGGGGCTGTCACTCGATGTTCTCGAAGTGGATGAAGATCCGCGGTCATTGGGCTTGATGAACTTGCCTCACTTCTTGACTTTTCTTACTCGTCCTGCGCGCTCGCCATTGGACTGCGCCTTTAGGGGCCTAATTTATGCTAAACGGGGCATTAATTATCTGTGTATATTTTATAAGGTTTCTGCGACAAGCGGTGTGTTGTGTCTAACTACTTAATCATTCTAGGTGGAGTCCATGGAAAGAAGAAGTGGAAATGTTCCGCTATCACAGCGAAATTAGAGAGAGAGGCAAGAGTGACTTGTAGGTGGTACATACATACTTGGTAGCGTTGGATCCTCTCGGTTGATATTCTTACTACGTAGTCCATGGGCGACGGGGGAAAGGAAGACAAGGCAAAACAGAAAACGCCTCGCGATGTAGTCAGCATCATATCGAACTACGAGTAGAATTTAAGCGCCAATTTCCAACCCATGTTCGAGAGACTACCGTTTCTGGCCGATTACAGGTCATTAGTCAACGGTCCTCTGGTCGAACATCCCCCCTGACCAACCTTTCCCGTCCGGATTGCTGGCCCTGTCATGGCCTGGGAGGGGCTTGATAGGTGACGGACGATGTTTGTTGTGGTCGAGGCTATCGATCAATCTGGGACACTTCCCCCCTTCCCCGAGGTCTAGATTGAAAGTTATCCATCTTGAGCAAGTTACTTTCGGCAGTGGAGCCATGAGATGAGCTGGCACTCTTGTGTCGTTTCCCTCGTTCTCTCTCTCTCTCTCCCTCTTGTCTCGTTTGGCACTGAGAATGAATAGGTTCCCGGACGACAGGCTACCGGGAGAGGAAAGGTTAACAGGCTGTCAAGGTACCCTATGGGTTCCATCGTCGTACCCCATCCGTGGGTGGTTACTTCGGGTTGCACATCGCTTTTGGCTTTCATTGAGTCGGTCAGTGAGGCAAAACAAACCGTTTCGTCCATGTTCCTCATCAATAGAGTCCAAAGGCTGTGGGGTCAAGGCGGGCGCCCCTCCCAGCCTCATTGTCACCTTTCTCACTATGACCACCGGTTCAGTAAACAGAGTTTCATGGCTTTGTTCTCCCATGAAATCATAAATTGTTCCGAAAGGGGGGTTGGCGAGGTTGTGTGTGGGGGGCGCTAAAGGAAAGGATGGACGTTCTTCCGTCAGATCGGAATCTCGACCGTCCAGAAAAAGAAGACCAGACGATGGAACCTTTAGACGACCCATCGTTGACAATCCAAATTTGCCGCCTTCAGGTCCAGGTGACACTTTCCAATCAGGGCGTTCTCCAGGCGGATTCATCTTCCATCCCCTTCCGGGTTCAGCCAATGCGCTCGGACCAGCGATTGAGCAACAGAAACCAAAATCTGCAACTGCGACAGGCCTGTCACACTTCCGCTCCCACACCGCCTCGCTCTCCTACCTAACCAAGTGATTCATGGCTTAGGCCCGAATCCTGACGAAGGGAAGAAAAAAAGAAAAAGACCCCACCATTCCATCACATTGGCAAAAACAGAACAGCTCCGCCTACGTAAAGTGGTGGTCCCCATTCCCCAGGCAGCAAATCAACGTGACTGCTAGCATGCTAGTATGCTACCAGCTCTTACCGCAGTCGATCAACAAGTACAGCCACTGGGGCCACTGGGCCACTCGGCAGGGTACGAACTAGTCTTACCGTTGCCTTCCATACCTTCCAAATTCTTAAACATCCTTGCCTTGTGACCGACAAGGCAACAATGGTAAACTTGTACTCCGTATAAGATTGTAAAATGTAGAAATTTTCCCTTTTTGGGCTTCTGGTATTCTCCTCCACCCCAGATGTAATGTATACATATGTATGTATGTATGTCGGCAGGATTCATGTAGGGTTGACTCATCCAAGCGATCCACTGTGGGCATATCATTAATTAGTCTAATCACATCTTGCCTCCTTTTTGTCTCGATCATGGCGTCGGTGATTACGATCTGAGTCAGGTAACTATATCAACTCCGTATAGTTCCGTAATATGGTTCGTTCGTGTCGGAAGGGGTTAATGAACCTTTTTTGGATGGATGCTTCCGGAGAGGAGCTTCGGAAGATGGGAGATGGAGATGATGGAGAGAGTCTTCGCCCACCACGCCCCAGAACCAGCGTTCCAAGCCATCAGTGTCTCGCCTTCGGTCGTTGGTTGGATGCATGAAAGGGCCCCGGCCTTGTCGGTGGAGATGGTCCGTTCCCCTCCTTTCCTATTTGTAGCCGAACCCTCTCACTAGTCTTCGCATCATACATCTTGCTAGCCCCTCTCCGTGGGTCGCCGTCGTTCCCAATCAGCGTCATCCGGCCATCTTGCATGCTTAACATGTAACGGAGAAGTTACATAAAAGGGGGGGCAAAGGGGTGATTGATTCGTTCCGAATCATGAGTGGCCGGCTGTTTCCTGTTTCTGATTCGACTATGATCCTCTTCTTATGAGGCAAAACCCGTCTGAGGTAATTTTCGACCGGTGGTGGGTGGTGGTTGTGGTCGTAGTGGTTGTTGTGGTGGCCACTCTGGACCAAACTCGAATGACCCACGAGTGTCTCTTTCGCCCACGTATTTCATTTCTTCTTGCTGACGGATTTTTAGCCTTTGGGGGGGGATCTAGTATTAAAACAATTAAAATAAAATCACTAACTAAAAAAATAATAATTAAAAATCACTTGGTTTTAAAAATAAATAAATAATTTTTTTTTTTTTTTAAAAAAAAAAAATATTATTATTATTATTATTATTATTATTTATTATTTTTATTGGGATTTTCCCATTTCCCCTACACACTTTACGTTCCCTCCACTCTCCTTATCGCTATTGTCCTCTTGTTCTTCATACTTACTTCTTCTCGCTCTCCCCATCCAACTCTCTCTCTCTCCCTCTACCTCTCCCTCTTCTGTCCCTCCCGCCTCCTCCCCCCTTCATATCACCGTTTTAATCTGTCTACTTTTTGGTTTTAGTTTGATTTGTTCACTGTTCTCGTGCGTTTCATTCCCTTTCTGACTCAGCCCGGACAAACCCCCCTTAACTATCCATCCATCCATCGCAATCTGCAACTATCCCTACATAATACAAGACGGTCGGTACTTGTCGGCCACATTTATATCTATCCGCTGGCCACCACGGTCCGCCTCCAATACCAACCTCCCTGGTTTGCTGGACTACCTACCGTACTGGTGTTGGACATTGATACTATAAAAAACTAAAAAAAGTCTCTGGGCTGTGCAACATCCTGAACGTTGCCACAACTACCCGCGTCTACTTACTACTACTACTACTACTACTACTACTACTACTACTACTACTACAACGGCCACTGCCAAAAAAAAGAGACATCAAGATCTACAACTGGATCAACCTCGCCACTTGGATTTCCCCATAGGACCTGCATTACTCTTCCCGTTGACAGGCGTCTCCATTCCCTTGATGGATCCTTAAGGCGACTTCTTCTTGTTCCGTGTGCTATATAAATACTGGTTTTGGATGTTTAAAACCCGTCCCTACTGGATTCTACAGGACCATTCTTAACCCGGATCACCGACTTTCTATCCCTTACATCCTTTGATCAAACCCTCTCTCTTCCACCCGGACGGAGAGAGTTCCCTCGTTCTGGTCTCCTGGGATCCACTTGATCATCTTTGTCACCCTTATCTTATCCCCTTCACTCCCGCTGCCCTCATGCTTGCTCCAACTCCGTTGAGCATGTATCCTCCAATGCTCCCCACCCCTCCGCCTTCTCCGCCTATCACCCGCTGTTATGCACCGGAAGACCGTTTGGGACTGCTCTTGGCCAACCGGCTGGAGTTGAGGGGAATCCTGGGAGTAGGTGCTTACGGGGTCGTCTACACGGCCATTGACATCCATACCAATCTGATGTATGCGGTCAAGGCCCTCAACAAAGCTGGCCTGGATCCGCGCCAGCTCAAGTTTCAACAGCGTGAGATCAAGTTGCACCATATGGCCAGTCAACACCCCAATGTGGTTTCCTTGGTCCGCATAATGGATTCCGTCGACTGCACCTATGTAGTCATCGAGTTCTGCCCCGAAGGTGACCTGTTCTCCAGTATCACGGAGAAAGGCAACTTTGTGCACAATGACCCCTTGGTCAGGCGGGTGTTCCTTCAAATTCTGGATGCTGTTCAGTACTGCCATAACATTGGAATCTACCACCGGGATCTCAAGCCGGAAAACATCCTGGTGACCGACCAGGGGTTGACCGTCAAGCTAGCTGACTTCGGCCTTGCTACCACGGATGCCTGTACATCGGATTTTGGTTGCGGGTCGACTTTCTACATGTCACCAGGTACGCCACCCCTTTCCCTCCCTCCTTGAATCCCCCCTCCTTTGTCGTCGCCGATCGAGATCAGTGGCTAACAGTTGGCCTGCAACATAAAGAATGTCAGCAACCAAATCCCCGCCCAATGTCATGGTATGAATCCGCTCCCAATGATGTCTGGAGTCTGGGCGTAATCTTGGTCAACCTGACCTGTGGCCGCAACCCCTGGAAGCGCGCCTCTCCTGAGGATTCCACATTCCGGGCCTACCTGAAGGATCCGCACTTCCTCAAGTCTATTCTTCCTTTGACCGATGAGATGATCTGTATCCTGAGCCGCATCTTCGAGTGCGACCCAAGAAAGAGGATCACCATCCCGGAGTTGCGCACCATGATCCTGGAATGCCCGCAGTTTACCATTCCCCCCTGGGTTTCCATCAACGGCCCAATGCCGGTCGACTTTGTCAATCACCCACAGGTCCCTGTGCACCACATCCCCTCGGATGTCTATGATTCGCAGTCCTCCGTGTCTTCTGGCTCCTCTCACTACTCCGACTCGTTGCAGTCGGCGGTGTCGGATGCGTCCTCGTTCACAGAAGGCTACCCCGACGTAGATAGTGTCTCGTCGATGTCTTCCGTGGGACTGGACTGCGAGGCCGATTGCAAGAACATCTTCGCGCCAACGGACTCGATCACGTGCAGTGACTTCGTTGAGCCGCTGCTGATGCCTTTCCCACACCCTATCCCAGTCCCTGCCTACTAAGCAGTGGTTCCTTCAAAAAACTATTTAACGCAGGTTTATGATTTAACGGCAATACCTTTCGATTTCCCAGGGATACACTCAAAACATTCCTTCGACTATTTCTGGGTTATATCGCCTTGCATTTCTGAAGCGACAAGTGTATTATTTCACGGCGCAGAAAGCCTGGGAGAGCAGGTTTTTTTGAACATATGCCTTAATTTCTTTCATTTGGACCCTTTCCTGGATTTGTGGATAATACCCGGATCATTGCCCGCTGGATAATGGCCGGTGTGCCGGAGTTGCCTTCTTGGAACGGTTTCCGCCAACTCGCTCCGTGAGGTTTTGTTGGATGTCGGAAACGTCGATTCTGTTTTATTAGTAATATGTTTATTCTTATTTTGTTTCCTTGTCTGTGATACATTGCTCTCGTTTTGGGTGGGATTTGTGGGCTTTTATGATACACTTGCTGTCATGATGGTTGACTGTTGGCGTTCACTTCCCTTGATCCTTCTTGTTGTTTCTCACCTTGGCATTGAAAGAAGAAAAGAAAATACCCCTGGATCAAGACAGCATTGCATTGTTTCCTGTTTGCACGGAGTTTGTGGAGGGCCGCTTGGATACTTTGGTTACACTTTCACTCTTTTTTTTTCTCGATGATACCTGGGAGCCGGGGAGAAATGACTCTCCGCTCTTGATCTCGTTTTTGATCTTTTCGTTTCGATCTACTGGTACATAGCTTTTGATCCGTTGGTTCGATATGTCGCACCCAGATCTGTTCGGTTCCCCTCTGATGGAGATATTTGAGATAGCCATACGAGAGTTCACCCAGGTCGTCCGCACATGGGCCGACCAGAAGGGGTAGAACCAGAGTGAAGCGTGGATACAGCGCTATAAATAGAGATATGACGACCGCGATCTCTTCGTTCACTTCTTTCTTTTCTACTACCGACCTCTCATTTTTCAATTTCGTCTCCCTCTACTTTTTTTTATTTTTAATTGAGTATCCACCGGAAATAAGGTGTCCGCTATGATGCGGTGAACTTAGACTTTTGTTTGTTTGTGCGTTTATTCCTGCTCTAGAGGCAGCCGATCTTATTGCACTTTGACATGGCGGGCCCAGGCACCCTGGGCTTGCGTGGCATGGCCACCCTTGCAACCATTCTTCGTTGGCGGGCGATGACACTTGATGCGTTATCTCAGTCCTGAGTTCACGGTGGGTCCGGCGCTTACAGGCAGCTCCGCCAGGTGAAGCTTCATTCTGAAACGGAGATTGTTTTGACCGAGGTACCCTGGCCCTTGAGGACTTGTGTCATTTCAACGGCTTCTATTTTTATCAGACGGCGTCTGACGGGCTCGTGCGGGCTCGCACAGGCCATGGATTTCTCTTTAGTCTTATGTATGTATATACTATTCCTTATACCGATGTATTATTATGATCCACGTCATCGTGATCTCTACTTATCCACAGCGAATAATATACCACCCGTCGGGGTCGAACTAGCCGAGAAAGCTTTCATCGGTGCCAACCTCATGGTGAAGTATATATAAAACTCCCGGATAACTAATCAATTCAAGGCACTACATGTTCCTGCCACCAGTAACCCGAATCGTCTCACCCGTCACGTACGAGAACAGGGGACTAGCCACGGCCAGGACAGACTTCGCCGCCTCCTCGGGCGAGGCCGGTCTTCCCAACGGGATATCCGGGTATGTCTGCTTCTGCTCGCCCGCGCCGCCCTTGCGCGACTCCAGCTGCTTCCCGGGAATGCCCAGCGCCACCTTGGTGCCGTCTGGCGTGGTAATGAACGCGCCCTTCTCCTTGGCTGCCGTCAGGCGGGTCTGCACATGGCCAAAGGCAATGGTGTTCGACCGGACCCCAAACGCGGGACCCCATTCTTTGGCGATGGTCTTGGTGAGTCCAACCACTCCGGCCTTGGCGAGGGCGTAGTTAGCCTGGCCTCTGCATATCATCAGTAAAAAAGCTACCACCATGGTGACTTAAAAAAAAGACCATAAGAAAGACAATAATAAAAAAAGAAAGAAAGAATACATACGCATTCCCATGAATCCCACTCGTACTGCTGATGTTAATGATCACCCGCGGCTCGCCATCCTTCACCCGGAAATACTTGGCCGCAGCACGCACCAGCTTAAACGGCGCCGTATTGTGCACAGCCAGCATAGTATCCCATTGTTTATCCGTAATCTAGAATAGACCATATTAGCAACACCATACATATAAAATCCAAACATACCACCCAGCCCGCACATGATATATAAATATGAATATATATATATATAAAGAAAGAAAGTAAAAAAGAGAGGAACAAACCTTATGAATCACCCCATCCCACGTAAACCCCGCATTATTAACAATGACATGAATCTTGCCATTCCCGAACTCAGCCGCCTTCTTCACCAACGACTCGATATATGCATCATCGAGAATATCCCCCGTGACGGCGATGGCCCGGTTCGGGCCCGCGGCGTTGATGGCGTTGGCTGTGTTTGTGGCTTTTTCTGTATGTTTGCTTTAGTATCTTGTCCTTTTTCTTTTCTTTTCTTTTTTTTTATTTCATTGTTTTTTTTTTCTTGGTGGTTTGTTTATGTGGCTAGTTCTATATTTATAATTGTGTGTATGGGTGATGATGTATATGTATAGGCAGGAAAGAGGAGGGGGGAAGGGAAACATACCAGCATCGATATCAGCAATGACGACTTTGGCGCCTTCATTGGCGAATAACTTCGCGGTCTCGGCGCCGATGCCCTGGCCACCGCCGGTGATGATGGCGACTTGATTGGCGAGGAGGCCTTGGGGGTAGTTGAGGTGGGAGGAGATCTGGGAGAGACGGTGGGCCATCTTGGTGTCTTTTCTTCGTTTTCTTTTTGTTGGTGTTCGGGTAGCTGTGGTGGAAAGGGTAGATTGGTGGAGTGGAAGTGGTTCTTATACGGGGTATTGCAGGGTAACGTTATGAGGGGTGTTGTCGGGGATGATGCACAACCTTTGGATATAGAGTTAGGCTTGCCGAGGCCCGTGGTTGCAGCCGAGTGCCGACATGCCTTCTTTGTATGTATGTATGTATGGACATACATAGATCGAGGATGGGAAGGAATAAAAAAATATCAGAGTGCATTAATTGGTATCCTGAGAAATAAATAATTACAGTGTTGTTCATGTGTTTAAATGCAAACGCAGCCCATCGGTTGCAGATAGGCTTCCACCGTTCCTTCGTATCCGCGGATGACCTGCTGCAGCCAGGTCCCCTCTAGGTCTGCGCTGGACAGCTCGATTGTTCCTTTGAGCGATGCCACCACCTCCTTACACTGTTGGAGTCGGCCTCGGATGAGCACGCGGCGCACTCGTCGCGTCTCCTCGGGCCCCAATTCATACGCGCCGTACCCGACTTCGTCGTTGCTCGTGCAGACGTGCGCAGCGCATTGGTAGGATATCCAGTAATTGAACAGCTGTAGTGCCAATCCCAGTGTCGTTACGGATATCAGCACGTGCGTGTTATCCTTGTGGCAGCTGTGGCACTGCAGGAACCTTCGACAGACCGACAGCGCCTCCTTGACAGCCTGCAGGCCCTGATCAAATCGCGTATGGATTGGGTCAGCCACAATATGTTGTAGAGTGTTCGCATGGAACTCTATCGTCTCACCACAGTCGCATACGGGCTGTAGGACGTTGGGGATATGTACGGCAAGTGGGAAGCTCGTTAATCCTTTTGTGATAAACTCTTTCTGGAGAAACGTGGGCGACATGGAAGCCGCATGCGTCGAATCGGGTAGCGGATCCCTATACGAAGTCGCGTAGTCCGCCGGCGACTCACTTAGCAGCAGACATGTATTGGCTGTACTAGTTTGACTTAGAGGACTGTCTGTGAGCTGTTGACTGGGTTCTCGCGTCTAGATTCACCACGACTTAGCTCCATGCTACAACCATAGCAGGAGGAAAGAAACGAACCTCACTATCACTTCTATTCAACTCCTGTTCCGCACGCGGTGGCTCGGTGGCTTGAAGAGTCCTGCGTTTCGAGCTCCTCCCGGAGACTTGAACTGCCGACGTTTCCTGAAGCTGTCCTAGTTTCCTCAATGTAGCTCGGTTTTTGCTGCCCTTCGGCTTACCAGACCGATTGGCAACCCGGTACCGACATGGCAACCCATGCCGGAGACAGCGGATGCAAGTATTCTTTCCGCCTAGGTTGCATTTGACCTTGGATTGTCGACAATTCTCGCAAGCGGCCCGGAGCTTGGGGCCATCTCCACCATTACTCGGGGGGTTTTCGGATCCCGCAAGCATTTAGTACCTGAGAGAGTGGGTGAGACTTCACAGTGAAGTTGTAGTCCGGCAGCCCCAATTAGTATAAAGATTTTGTACCAATGGCTGTCAATTTAAAACCTCCAGTATATTCAGCACTGGATCATTTGACCGAAATTAACAATAGTAACCACGACAATATCAGACAAATATCGCCTAAACACTGCTATATATCCCAGGAGAATGGTTGGAAACCCAGTTTCGTATCAGGATTTTTGAACCGACGGGAACCGCATATGAAGTCAGCCGTTGTGAAACCTGGCGACTTCATCTGATCCACACTGGCATGGAGATGCCAACCAGCGTGGCCACTCTGAGGGCTGGCGCTCGCAGCGGTCCAACTGACCCCAAATCTTACGGATCCGAAAAGGCAAATGCCAGATGCTTGGCCACCACCAATGGATCCTTATAGGAGACTGTCAGCGGTAGCCACTTGGCTCTGGGCTTCCAAGCACAGAGTCTGGCAACAAGCTCAGGTGCGACATTGTGGGAAAAAACTGTGGGGCCATCGAGGCCAAATAAGTTTATCCATCAGAAACAGCCTTTGCGAGAGCGAAGCACTCCTGTCTGACGTAGCACCCAATGGTGAAAAGCATTTACTGTTGAGCAAGTGCTCAGCGTATGCAGGCCAGCACACACCATGTGAGCTGTAAATCGAGCCAAAACTGGAGGTCTATTTGCCCGTCCACATCTTAAAAAGGCCGGTGAAGTGAGCGGTGAACATGCAACTTTCGCGGGAACCTTCTTGTCTGGTCCAAGAATCAACCTCTTCCTCGCCCCCTTTTTATTCTGCCCTCGACAATTTTTATTCCTCCCAAACCCCCTCGTCCCATGTGCTGGGAAGCTAAGCTGCCGTGGTAGTCAGCAAGGGGGTGGGTTAGACACATCTCGTATTTGCACGCCAGCAGTCAGCATCACATCACATCGCGTCAATTACATCGGATTGGATTATTGCTACATGGTTAACTGTAACCTGTCGCTGCTCGTGTGATCCGGCGGTTGCCTCGGCGGATCACCCAGTCAGTGCCAGGAGCAGCTCTCGGCAATCCCACTGTGTCTGTAGTCAAATGCCCTCAGTAGCCCAGTCAGATGAGCCACAGCAGCACACACCACCAGCACATGAAAGATCTGATGCGAACTGCCCCAAAGATCGAACTGGCCCGGTCGCAGACGTTCGGGGACCCGAGCGGCGTAGATCCCAGCTCCCAGGATATACAAGAATCCCTGAAGTAGCAGCCACCCGAGCCCTATCTGGCGCGTCATCTGTTCCACCCCATACATCCGTAGCCCGTGGATGACGGGAACCACCGCTGATAGGCCCATGCCAACAAACATGGCGGCGCGGAATGGCCGCCACCGGGGAGTCCGAAACTGGGGCATAATCGAAACAAACACACAGCCAATCCCAATGCTGCAGATCATTGTCCAATATAGTCGTTGCAGTCCAGGCTCACAATAGAACCCATAGTATACACTAGGGACGAAACTGCCCACAATCAGAGCTACGATACCAGCGTAATCAAGGGTATTTCCTATGCGCGCAACAGTCGGCGAGTGGTTCGAAATAGTATGGTACGTCGCAGACATCCCCAGACACACAGCAGCTCCCGCAAAGAAGCAGGCGAAGCTAATGATGTCAGCCTGGGTAGCCGTCTCGCAACGAGGTGCTAGAACGCGATGAAGCAAGATTGCCCCGGGGACAGCCAGCAACGATGGCAGTAGATGCGTATATATATTAACCGTCTCATTGTGTATGTATGTCAGCGATTGGAAAGAGACCAGGAACGAGAACGAGGCTGGTCGATATCCGCTATGGATGTGATGGTTGTCGCGTTGCCAATGAGGCAAGTCGTTCCAGTGCAGAAGTTTCTTGAGGACCCGAGGCGGCTGCTCCATGACTGTAGCTGCCATTGCTGCAGGTGTACTGGCTTTTGGCTCTTCAGCCTTCTCAGTGGGGCGGCGTTGGCGACTCGGCATAATTCACATGCAGGATGCAGAAAAGACGGATGAATCAGAGGGTAGTGGAAAGATTACTAAGCTCGAGGTGGAACTAAAACCAGGTACATAAGAGAACAGAAGAAAAAAACGGCACGCCTAGCTATTTAAAAAGACAGAAATCCCCACAGCCAAAAGCAAGGTTGTTGTGGTTGAAGCAAACGTTGGGATGGACTAACACGATGGATCCGATAGTATGAGAACGTCTGTTGGGGGAACGGGACAAACTGAGCAAACACCCGCCGGCCTTTCCCGCATTTCATGTGTTTATCAACTTTATGTCGATAGCTTCATGACGCAATTTCACTCCCCACTGCATACCAAACAGTCCAGCCATGTCACAACGCGGGAAGAGGCCTGCGAGCCGATTGAAGCCCGTGGCGGTGGATTCCTTGGAAACGGTGGGATTCGTTTCCAAAGGCGATCGCAAGTATGCCATTCTGGTGGGGTCGTCACATGTAGGGGACTGACTTTCCTAGATTGCTGGACCATAAAGCCCAGAATGACTATTTCTCCAAAATCGTCGAACGATACATGGCGTTTTGTGCTCGCCACTCGGAAGATTTAGATGCAGCGTGGTCATCTCTTCCCACAAGTGCGTCCGGCGATGCCACGAAGAACCCCCCGGCGGCTCTTCCCCAGTCGAAAGAAAAGCAGACCAAGATCCATAGTCTTTCCGCATCTACCGAACTGTCCACCCTTCTTCTTTCCCTCCGTAAGCTTCGTGAAGCGGTTCTAGCCACTGCGTCCACAATACCAGTCTCATTCTCCCAGCGTGTCCATGTCTTCTCGGTCAAAATATCCATTCAAGCCAAGCATCCTCCGTCATATTTCCCCTCTCTCCGCTACCTACTCGAGAAACTACACTCGCCTTCTCACCCGTTACCCGAGTCGGAGTTGAAAGATCTCATTTCGTATCTAATCCTTGATTACGCCTGCCGACAGGATGATTTGGTCGCCGCTTTCGAGCTGCGCGCGAAAGCGCGCCGCGAACATGCGTTTCAGTCGCCCGCAATTGACCGTGTTTTAACAGCCTTAGCGCATGATAACTGGGTCGTATTCTGGCAGGTCCGAAAAGAAGTGGATTCCTCCGTTCGCGTGTTAATGAACTGGGCTGAAGATCGAGTTCGGAGACATGCACTCAAGGCTGTTGGTAGCGCCTACCTCAATGTCGGAGTGCAGTGGATCACAGAAGGCTGCACAGGAGATAACCGCTGGACGTGGGATAAGCTGGTAGAGACAGAGAAACTTGGCTGGCAGAAAGAGGGTGACAAGATTATCATCCGAAAGCCGAAACCGAAGCCTCAATCAGTTCTTGCATCAAGTAAGGGAAATGCGTAACGACTGTCTATAACGAAGCTTTATGTCTTTAATTCTCGTGTCATATCGTTATACTGCGTTCAGGCTGGAGCACATGGCGTCTGGTTTTCAATGCTGATAGAAAAAAATAGATGAACGTTAATATATTAGATCAACCATAGCGTACTGATCCGGTAAAGTGCCATTCTGCCCTGTGAATCTTCGCCGATATATGCTCCCTACGCTTCACAGTTTGAAATCTGCATTGGGTCGATCCAAGTTGGTGTGTCCTGTGGCAGGTTCCTTGGCAATAAGGTCTACAAGTCCGGCCTTCAACTGCCCGGACTTGTCTGAACAGAGCTCGTAGACTGTTGACAGGTTAAAGATAAGACCGCCAAAAGATTGTCCTCCATGCACCAATGACTCCAGGATTTGACGGGCCTGTAACTGTTATTAGCCAGTTTCCAATGCACCAGTAAGTAAAGGCCAAGAGTACCTTATTTAACCGCCCTGTGTACAGTAGACATACTGCCATGTTTTGGGATATTATGGCTGTATCGGCCCCTTGGGAACCACCGTCTAAAAGAGCTTGCCATTCTGCCACTGCATCATCGTAGCGGCCCTCAGCCATGCTCAGAAGTGGCTTAGATATGGAAATTCCTGCTTCGTCTGATTCACCGGAAAGTTGCTTCGCTGCATCGATATCGCCAATCAGAAGGAAAAGGAGCGCCTTTCTTAGCTTGTTGGTTTCATCCGACCCTGATGTTTGCAGATTGTGCAGAGACCTTCTGGCAGTACTGAGATCACCCATTTCAATCAATGCATTTACACTTCGAATTCCAAGGTCGGCGAGTCTCTCCTTCCATATACTTCGTTCCGCCGAACTCAGGTCTGGCCGCATGATCTCTCTCCGCGCTTCTAGTCCAATCTCATATAGACCACCAATGCCCCTGCGTGAATCACCAAACCCAATGCTCTGGAGTCTGACAGCGAGAACACGTAGCGGCCACGGCACAATATGACGAGGGTAATTTGTGTGGCTCTCTTCGTTTTCTACATCGGACGTCGCGGGAGCCTGGTCCACATAATAGAAAGTGGAGCTCAGGTCCTCTAGCGCTTTTGATTCTTGTGCTGCAATGATAGTATTTCCAGATAGTTCCAGACATGCTAATCGTGTGTAGAAAAGCGAGAAAATCATCCTTATATCACTGGACGAAATCAAAGAGGAGGTCAAGATCGTTCCCGAAAGATAGGCTGCAAGCAGGAAGTGCCCTTCAGCCAGCAGCCTCTCAAGAGTGCTGAGGCATGAAGACAGGGACTCTTCGGATGTGAGGCCAATGAACTCAGACCGCAAAGTATGCGGAATGTCAACCTGAGAGAGGGAATGATAAATATCGTATCGGAGAAGGAACGAAAGATCTTTCTCCAAAGTTTGTGGTAAATCATCCGGTGCTAATGGATCTAATTCAGTGAATGAAGCCCCAGTGTAGCCGCCAGCGTCTGCTGTATTCTGGGGCTGAAGTGCAACCTCTGCATTCAGTGGACTGGTTGGGGTCAGCATGATTTTCTGCTGAGTGTCCTGTTATAGCTTACTCATTCGGATCATCTAGTGGGCCTTTGGTAGAGCTACGGGGCCGTGCTGCTGGAAACGTCAGTCGACAATCTTGATGCTGCGTCTATTGATTGTTCTTACACCTGGAAATATTGCGGTTGTGCTTGGGACTAGTAGGATCCATGTTTGCACTGTGTTCAGATCCTAGTAACCAAGATGAAGTGCAGCTAGTACAAGGACCTATTTGATCGACTCGGTCCTGAGAGTGTTGGTTACAGTCCCAACTAATACCTCATTGGGGAGCTTTCATTGCTAGTAGTAGTTATCGGTGATAACGGGCAAATCGATACATATGGTGCCTGAATTCTGCCATAGGCGGTGAAGTGATCGGCCTGATCTGGCAAGCTGGCCCATAGTACATGTCTAGTAACTCTCCACTAGCCACAGCTTACACTCCAGCGACCACGAGTTTCTACAACCCTAACACCGGACAATCAACGATCCTTCCAACCTAAAGTGACTTCTACCAGCTTTTAGAGCTATCTGCACACTCTATTCTCGATCTGCATCTTTCATCATGACGTTCGCTGAGGAATTCCGCTCGAGAAACTTCAGTATGGACCTTCAGTGTTTACTTCTTGTCGATCGCAAGGAACGGAAAAGATAGCTAACCACTACTACGTATTTAGGTATCTACGGACAATGGTTTGTAACCTTTTTTCACCTCTCATTCCGTGCCCTACTGTCCTTCAGTTGACTTCACTCCCTTCGAAATCCGCAAACTGAGGAAACAATGGCTGCCTGGCCCTTCCAACGGATGTGCTTGGCGCCTGTTTGAGCCGCGACAACGGGAGACTGGAAGTGACAACGAATCGTTCCCCACGGCGTCATTAGCATAATTCGACAAAGATCAGATCAGGCTTGCTACGAAATAAATGCTGACTTGTTTCGGACCAGGACGGGTGTTGTATGCATTGTCCTGTGCATCGCCCTCGGCATTGCCAACATTTTTTCGTTTAACGCCGTTCGCATCGTCTTCAGCATCCTATGCCTGTAAGATTCATCATCATAGAACTCAAAAGTGAAAGAAGCTCACATGCGCAGCGTTTCGGGATTCATCCTCGTTTTCATCGAGGTTCCGTTTCTACTCAGAATTTGCCCTACCTCCGAAAAGTTCGACACCTTTATTCGACGTTTCACCACTAACTGGATGCGAGCTGCCATGTACACAGTCATGAGTGCTTTGCAATGGGTCAGCCTTGTCTCCGGTGCGTCGAGTTTGATCGCTGCAGCCGTTCTCCTCCTTCTCGCCGCTCTCTTCTATGCCCTGGCAGGCTTGAAGAGCCAGGAGTTTGTTGGAAGTAAGACCTTGGGTGGCCAAGGGCTTGCGCAAATGATTGTCTAAGAGAAGTCAGCATGGAAGATTGTGGACTATGGCTTGAGGTATGCTTGGCTCCTCATGCCGACAAGCAATGCTTGTGGTGCTGACGACAATGCTTTACAAGTAAATCAAAGCAGGCCGAAGAGAAGAACAATCAAAATGGGAGACGCGAGAGAGTATGAGGGATATGTCTGTGTTGAATGCGCCATGATCACGAATTGATATCGTCCTCGACGACGCTACTAACAGGTATTTTGTACTATTATCATTATGTCGAGTTGGTTTGGGTACAAAAGGAAAAGATAAAAAAAAAAAAAGATTCACCCTCGGGTTTCATGAGATTCAAGCCTCGAGTGAGAGTTTTGGAAGAGGTTGGCCCAATTATCTTCCTCCTGTGGTGATTTGTGCTGGTCGTGTTTTTTTCTGTTTCTTTTTTTGTTTTGCCTTTGTCTCTATTATGTCTACTGAACAGTCTGCCTTACACCAAGCTTTAGACGAGCCCTGTATCCTTACCAATATACCTAGCGAGAATACCCTTTTAGCATCCTGGTGATGAATGAATTGATTTGAAGGGTGAAAGCTACTTGGCGTGGTTCTACCGCTATACCAAAAAAAAAAAAAAAAAAAAAAAAAATAAAAAAAAAAAAAAAAAAAAAAAAAAAAAAAAAAATAGCATCACAGGGAAATTGAAGGTGATTGCATCAAAAGAACAAAAAAAAAACTTATACATATATTGTACGAGTCTACAATACCTGCTAACAATGTGTCACTGACAGGCATACAATATGTAGAAGGACAGACTAGTACATAGTAGGTGTGCTAACCTACATAAGTTCAATAGAACAGGGATCAACCATTGAAAGTGGTTCTCTGCTGCATGTGTTCGGTGTTCAACATCCCTGCCAACACTTGGTTTGTGACCTGCCATGTGATCTGGGCTCGTGCAGCGGCAACCCCAAAGAAGCAAATCTATCCCACAATTACTAGGAACTCTGGAGACGGTACTTGCACGTCGTACCGACTGCCTTGGTTTCTCGGATCGCTGATGAGTGTCCTCGGGCCGAATCCCATTATTCGTTGAATCATTAGTTGTTGGTCTATGCATCATGCGTGAATAGTAGTACTAGCAGTAACACTAAGTATTATTGTGGCAGCCTGAACAATACTAGTACTACTACCTACATATCAGAGAGTCTTCAATATGCGCCCCTACGTCATGGCTGTTACCCCTCCTGGAGGGGTCAGACTTCGTTACCCCACGTCAGGGCAGCTCAGGTATCACTGATAGTAGTACTCCGTACTAGAGAGGACATGCATCACTAGTACCACTAGGTAATGCGTAAACAGGCTGCCGTTACAAGTGGGCCGAGTCTGGGTATCCTGGTTCAAATATAGCATCTGGTAGACAATGTTGCCGGTAATAAAGAAAAGGTCATGTGAAAATAGAACCAAAAGCCATACTCATATAGATGGATGCTGACGCGGAGGAGGCTTCCAAGGCTGGTGGTCAGGAAAGGAGGGTAGGAAGATCGACTTTTGTCTCGCAGTAAAGATATAGATTGTTTGAGGTAGACTGTTGTTACTGTAGAAGCAGATGATTGTTCCTGTTGAGCAGGTTCCCGAAGGGTTCCGTCAACAGCTAAAGATCTGATTGGACTTTTCCCATCGAAATACTGCAATCTGATATGGTCGTCTGGCGTATTGCGTGTCCATGTTGATGCGTCGCTAGGGTCTAGAATTCCTGGGCTATATGGTATTTATCCTGGTAATATTATAGGTTGCGAGGCTGGATTCTATCTACAGTTATACCTATGTATCCATATATACATTGTAGGTATTTATACTCAGCTATACAGCCCTCAAGACTGAATACGAATATGGTATATTTGAAGAAAGTCCGGTCTGCCGGTCTAAGTTAGAACCGATTAAGCCACAAGAGAATAATTAACGGAAGTGAATACTGCAGCTGCTACAAGTACAATCTGGTTGCCGCACAATATACCAGGACACCTCATCAACCACGCCTGAGTGCCGTACTCCTTTGATACTTGCTGCACCAAGTCCCACTTGTGGCGGTTATCGTGGCCGAGAAAGCCCCAACAGATTACAGTAGATAAGACGGTAGATATGGTCAGGATGACGAGACCAGGTTAAGGCTGAAAACTGGCAGTTATTGAGTGTGGACCCGCAAGTGCAACGGAGGTATCCCCACAGTGGACCCGGTGAAAAAAACTAAACTCTTTTCTGAATGTGCAATAGGACTACCAAATGAGGAACGAAACTCTGAATAGTGGATTTGGTTGGGGTCTGAGATCCCGGTATCGATGCTCTTTGGGTTAAGGTACTCTGTACAGAGTCACAGGCAGGGTCATAACTAACAATGATAGTTCAGCATGTATGTCCTGCTGCACTTGGGGCTTTTGGTTCTACCCCAGGTAGGTGAAAACGATTTTACTGGGAATGCTATCAGAAGGTTGAGATGATATGATATCGCAGTTGAGCCTAGTTCATGATGTAAATCCTAAATGGTACTGCGGAGTCGAGACCCTCTCACCGCCTCGGTCAGTCAGGCTGATACCATCAATATGTACGGAAGCCATCTCTTTGAGTTTGTAGTCTGGAGTTGACTGTACACACATCCCTACATATATTTCGGATGATAGCTACTCGTCTCCAATGGCATGCTTTTCTTCTCTTCACTGCGTTTTTCAAATGTCAAAACTCGCGAGTCAGTCTCCTGAGTACATGTCTGTAGGTAGTATTGGGTACTACTAATATAAGTATACATCCTTGTATGGTCCTGTACGTGGAGTCGATCAAGACCTGTAAATAAGACCTTGTGCGGACGCTCCGCACAGCCACACGAGGGGCACTGCGACCACTCTCAGCAAGGGGATTTCAATCAAATTGAAGCTACTGCTCCGTACAGAGATAAGGTGGACTATTACCGGGTCTGTATCAATGATCATATCTCAGGGTCGTGGCGGTGGCTATTAATACCTTAGATGTGGATCCATGGTCTGGCCCAAGACAACTGTTGTTGTTCTAAACGCAGAGGGATTTTTTACAATGAATTTAAAAAAGTAATAACCGGGTGCTGATGGAAGAGATCGTTCTTTTCTGGTACCGTCAAAACATGGATCCTCCACATCACCTTTAATATGAGTGATTTTAAACCTTCCACGGGAGTTCCTAATTCATGGATGCACATGTAACTGTAGCCATCGAAAACACTAAATTTTGAAATGATGGCCTATTTAACTTGCTACCTAAATACATACTTGCATATAGAAGGTGGAACAATGCATATCAGAGCCAAAAAATGCCTCAACGAAGGAAAAAAAAAAATCTATCGTGGCAGCTGCAGACATGCATCCTTCATCTCCCTTTCCCTCAGGAGCTTCAGCTCTCATTGGCAGATAATCCAGGAATAATCGGACCCATTAGAGGTGTCACTGAATGTTACTTGTTTTATTTATTCACTGGTAAGGCCGTTCTATAGAAGATATACTGAGTACGGCAGATCACGCCTATCTTTATCTAGTGTCGATACTTCGATGGTACCTCGATCTACTCTGTGAATAGGATAAAAGCCCAGGACAAATAACTTAACGGAAAAGGGGATCCAGCCTCAAAAAAATAAAATAAATAAATAAAAATACAACGTCAGTGAACTGAAAAAACCCTTCAATCAACCTGAAAAAAAGAACTTCAAGCGGGACCAACTAAACCCCACGAGGAAGCAAGCTGAGTCTGTAATTGCAACGATTGACGCTCGTTGGCTCACAGCTCATGGACGGTTACCATACGGTTTCCGTACCATTTAGGGAGCAGTCTGATAGCGTCAGAGAGCGTCACGCGATGGGGCGGTGGGCCGTGGCAGGAAAGAAAGTGGTTAGACTGAGTTTACGGCCACTTTGCGGCAAGGTGACTGGTAGTCATACATCATCTCTGCTCCTGCTGCGTCTTTAGAACCTTTGGCACTGCTTTTTTCTCCATTCTTCTCCATTCATCGTGACTTTTTGTTGTGCATACTCGTCCTTGACCTTTATTCCTTACAGGCTTTCCTTACTGGAAAAGCTTCAACCCTGTTTGACCACTCAATTGCTTCCACCTCGTCGTCCGTTTATATTCAGATAGCTCTACAATCCACTCGTGCTTGCTTCTTGTTATCGCAACATTGGTGAGTAATCTCGCTCATCTCCCTTTGTTTGATTTCCCCCTTTTCTTTTTCTTTAATGCAGCACATTATTCCATTTTTCCTTGTCAGAATCCACAAAGGAGTGCAAGACCGTCTTCAATACCTTTGGGCGGCGTGGCCAAGATTGCTATCAGCTTTGCATACACCGATCTTATCTACTACTGTCTCAGATTACGACTGGTGCTCCGAACATATCTTCTCCTTCCAATAGGATCCCTCCCAGTACAAATCCTGCCAAGTTGGAGAAACAGGGGCTCGGGACAGGATTTCTTCTCTTCCCACTTCAACTGGCCCCGACTTTGTGTACAGCCCAGGCTATCGTGCTAGCTGTAGCTTCACTTGCGCCGAACTGCCCCTCTCTTACCCCCTGAACTTGCCCATGTGACTGAGGAGCGTTCTCAACCTGACACCGAAGGAGGCTAACATCATCAACAGTGCGTCTTCTAGTCTACACCTAATCGAATTGCTAGGTTCCATCCGTCATGACAACACAACCTGCACCCGCCATCCCCCCTCGACCGTCAAGGTCGCCTAACCAGCAGGGTCTTGCACCCGCAGACGTGCCCAAGATCCCACCACGTCCCACTCGTCGTTTTGACCGCTCCGTATCTCCTCTTCGAGATAGCTACGCTCCGTCTCCCTTGAATGAGCCACCCAATGGCTCGAGCTTGACTCGCACCATTTCCCAAGATGTGCCGCAGCGACCTCCGAGTGTGACGATACCTTCCCTTGGCGAAGAGGGTAATGAATACGAAGCTTTGAACATAGCTGATGTCTCCGAGGGCCACCATTCGACTCCCGCAGAGATGCGCAACGTGGGCAGCGATCTGAAGCTCCATGCGCCGAGGCCTTCACTACCCTCTTCCAGCGCCAAGGCCAAGGTGCAGGCCGTCACACGTACAGATTCTCGTCAGGCTGCAGCAGCAGGTCTTGGTGGGACATCATCCCCCACTCCTGATGACCACCATGAACGACCCACTCGCTCGTTACAGTCTCGAACAAGTTACTCGCGTGCGGACTCTTCGACTTCCATTGATCGACGACTATCTATGAACGGCGATGAGCATGGGATTAGGGTTCCAATGTACCCTAATGCGGGCGATGTACAAGCCCCTTCTCCAAGTCCATACCATCTGGAACAGAATTCGGGCCAGCGCTCGGGCCGCAGCCATAACCGAACTCGGAGTGGTCGTGAAGCTTCCCTGCCACCAGGAAGCTATGGTCTTCACGGACATGGCGTGCAGCCCAATGACAAATTCGAGAAGGCCTGGTATGAAAAGCACCCCGACGAATATGTCAAGGAAGAGCAGGGTCAATATGGCCCCGGAGTTGGATCGCCACGACCAGACTGGGCATTGAGTAGTGATGATCTGAACAAGATTGTACGGGGCTCTGCTGTGACCGGGAGTGGACTTGGTGAGTCGCTTAAATGGCACTTGAAAATTGACCATGCAGCTAATCGATGAATAAACTTAGGCACGTCACCTGCTGTAATCGGAACCCCAGAAGAGGAGGTTGGTTACATTGCCGCTGACGAATACACTCACCGTCTATCATCACCGCCGCCTGGATCGCGCCGTGGTTCCCGCCTTGTCGCTGAGTCACCTTTGCGCAAAGAGAGCGTGCCTTCCGTCGAGACTGAGGGCCAGCAACAAACTGCGACCTCTGAAGATACCGCTCACAAGTCAGAAGAACCAGGGGTGATACACGTTGACGAACCATATCATCATCTACACCATCCTGATGGCTTCGCTCAAACTCCAGGTCCCGAAGAACTCTCTGGAAAAGTTAGGGAGGGTGATGGAGATGAAGATGAGCCTATTCTGGCTGCTGATGAGGTGCGCCCAGAATCTGCTTTCCAGCATCCCGCCGTATCCCCCACATTCGACAGAAGGGAAAGTGTGGAGGTCGACAGGAGTCACACCCCAAGTGTCACCCATAGCCGCTCGGACAGCAGAACTGCGAGCCACCGCAACAGTTTGCCAACTCTGGCAAGGTACAATTCGCGCGACGAACGGGAAGAGACGCATACCCCACTTGATGATGTTGAGGAATATGAGCCTCTGTTCCCGGAGGATGATGATGCAGAGAAAAAACCTCTTTCGACCGCCGACCGCTTTAAAAAGCGGCCAGATTTGCTCAAGCACCGGTTCCCTAGCCAAGACATTTGGGAGGATTCGCCGAATAGCTTGCAATTGCACGCTACGGTATCTACACCGGATGTTCCTAAGAACGAAAACTTTGAGACTCCGGAGCAGGAGTCCTTCCGTAGAAGCCAGGCTACCCGCGTTGATCCACACAAAGTTGCATCACAGATTCTACAATCAGAAGAACGTCTCGACGAGAAGCCTGTTTCACGCCCAGACATTGCCAAGCAGCGCTTTCCCAGCAGGGACATCTGGGAAGATGCCCCCGAAAGCCAAAAGCTGGTAACCACAGTAGAGCCGGCAGAAGAGGGAGAGGTCAAGAGCCCAGATGTGCCGACGAAACCTAGCATACCCGTTCGACCCCAGAAGCGTCCTCAACAGGCCCCCCCAGTGGATGCTTCTACAAAGCCAGTCACCTCGCCTATTGAAAAACGCCAACCACCTTCAATTCCTGACCGTCCCAAGCCCCAAGTCCCGACCCGGCCAGCTAAGCCCGTGTTCCCTGGAAATGGCGGAGAGTCTAAAGATGCTGCGGCCAAGCCGAAGCCAGCAGTACCGGCCCGTCCGGGAGGCAGTAAGATCGCTGCTTTGAAGGCAGGGTTCTTGTCAGATCTAAATTCCCGCTTGCAGTTGGGCCCTCAAGTGCCACCGAAGCCACAAGAGAAGAAAGCAGAGGAGCCCCCGGCAGAAAAAGCTCCTCTAAGTGATGCTCGCAAGGGAAGGGCCCGTGGGCCCGCACGGAGGAGACCGGCCGCCGAAAATGTGGCTGCAAAGTTGCCGACGATCTCAGAAGTCAGGATCACTGAAACCTGGAATGTTTGGGAGGTTAATGAGGCTGGTAATTTGGTTGTTGGCAGTGAAAAACAGGTGAATAAGAACGAAGTCGTTGCTCCGGACACAACAACGTCAGAAGACACCACCATGGCTCTCCCGATAGCCAA
Organism: Aspergillus pseudonomiae; assembly: GCF_009193645.1. NCBI lineage: Eukaryota > Fungi > Ascomycota > Eurotiomycetes > Eurotiales > Aspergillaceae > Aspergillus > Aspergillus pseudonomiae. The sequence goes on from NW_022476103.1 coordinate 69,277, forward strand.
GAACACTGCCAGCGAGTCGGCTGCCCCGGACACGACAACGTCAGAAGACAACGCCATGGCCCCCCCGATAGCGAAGAACACTGCCGGTGAGTCGGCTGATCCTCAACCAACATCTCCCATAGAGGACCCGGTATCATCGAGCGAGTCAACCCCAGCTAAACCCCAGCCACCGACATTCACAGAAGCAGCCCACACAGTAACGAGCGCCCTCGATGATGAGGGTCCTATCGTGGTACCTGCAGCCAAGCGAGATGAGCCAGAAGCTTCCTCTGAAGCGGTATCTACCGAAACTGATGTCGATAAACCGCAGAGCACTTTATCGGCCGAATCAGGATTAGAGGATGTTGCTGAAGTTGCGGCTGCGACAGCCGATGGAAAACGGCCCTCGGAGGGTAACTAAGGAAAGTTCTTGAAGCGTAGTCGTTTTGCGTTGTATTTGTTGTTTACCTGTTTCATCTTTTTTTTACCAGCCAGTAAAAGACATACTACCGCCTGTCACGGTGTAGCAGTCATAGAATTTACTGACCGAGAATCTTTCATGTCCTTCATTGGACGTAATCCTGAATCCTGCCCCGGGTAACGAGTGCAGTTCTCTTTGGCAATCTATGCCACCGTACTAATAATAGTAGTAGTGACACACATACAGCTACGATATGACTTATTGAGTATCCAATGCACAAGTTTCCCGATCAATTATTCCATTTGTGTTCTTCCTGGCCTAGAAACAAAAGCTATATATAAGGGTACTCTCATCTGACATCAATATCAAAAGTGCTGAGCAGAATATGAAGAAGATAGAAAGAATCACCGAGAAGGAAGGGGGGGGGGAGGACTGGAAGGGTAATTAACATACCTAACGCAAACCAGGCAAACGCGGTTTTGCAATTTTGATACTACTAGGAGTTGCAACTTGAATTAAGGAAAACATCACGATGTATGAACGTGTCCAATCATATCAGAATAGCAGAACAATTAGGGTGGGCAGTGAGGACGACGGGATTGGTCTCTTTTCATTCTGCCTCCCATTTTTATATTGAATTCTTTGTTTGATTGGGTATCATGGTATTGTTAGGGGCTTTGGAATCATCTAATAGGAAGTAAATTTTCACTCCCAAGCGCTATGTGGGGAGAGTTTAAAAGGTCAATTTAACTGGCGGGTAGGTTCTTCAAATCGCCCTTTCCGTCCTTGATCCATTCCGGGTCAATCAAGCGCTCTCTCTCCGCGTAGAGCTGCTTGTAGGCACCGCGGATAGTTCCGTCGCTGACATGAGCGACCTGACTGATTTCTTTGGCAGTTTTGCCGTGCCCCATCAGATACGAGGCCATGTAGATACAAGCTGCAACAATGGACAGAGGAGACCGGCCGGCCAGGTCTCCCATGGTTGTGACACGGTCAGAAAGTGCAGAGGATACACTGGTGACTTGGAAGGGCAAATCCAACAGATTGCAGAAACGGTTGCACAGGTCGCTGGGTTTGGTGGAAGTTGTTGCGGTGTATGTGTCGTTGGGATCTGGGACACCACCGTTTGATACCACGGCGTTGTTCCTTTCCAGGTTCTGGGCCGTGAAAAACTTCTCCAGCGCCTTGTAGATTCGGCCAATTTCCTTCCTCGACACTTTCGTGACCGCGAAAATTTCGGTGAAGGTACGGGGTACCTTGCATTGACGGCAAGCGATAAAAATACAACCCGCAATGATCACATCTTGGGACTTCCCTTTGAAGGCCTTCGCATCATCGACGATCTTGAAAAGATACTTGGCGGTATCAGCGACATTCTTCTGAATGCTAAATCCATCGCACAAAGCACCGATCTCTTTGTACGCAGCCAGAAGAGACTTGTTCGCCTTCTCGCTCGACTGCTTGTTCTGAGCACGATACAGGTCACGAACACGGCCAGAGCCTCCGCTTGCGATTTGGGTCTCCAGTTGGTCCCCGTTAAGTAGGGGGTTTGAAGCGTCTCCGACACGAGATGGATCATCATTGTTCTGATCGTCGTTGGAGAAAGTACGCCATTCAGAATGCATGTCAATTTCCCGATCAGCGAGCACTAAACCGCAAGACCCGCATACCGTTTCATGCGACCCGGGGAACTCCAAATTGGGCGGGACCTCCTTGCACTCGGGACAGATGAGATGATGCGAAAGGTTCTTTTTCCACTGACCAGGTTCAGGTCTGGCTTGGGGTGGAGCGGTGGCCATTTTGCGAGACTGTATAGCGGACTCGATACGTTCTCGTCGACGTTTCGCTAACCTTTTGGCAGAGATAGGGAGATTATGTTTGCGAGCACAAAAGCGAACGAAGAGTGGTGAATACAGGTTGACGGCTGTATTCCGACAAAAGTACAATCAAGGCAACACTCGTCTTCGGATGTACCAGAAAATGAGAGAATCACAGGGGCGCAAATCGCTGACTAGAATGCAAGCCACGTTTCTGCGTCACTGCCTTCGTAACCACGTTAGCTTGAAGGCCCCCAAATGAAATTTAGGACATGTTGTTGAAAATCCACAGCCATCTCTCCTAAATCTCAAAGGGACCAGATTCTCAGTTCAATGCTATACCTTTCCAGGGAGCCCTCCACTCCTTATTCTACAACTGGCCCCAGAGTAAAGAACTTTCGCGGGTGGAAGCGAGTAGAAAGACCTTCTGCTTTGGCGTCCTAGAATCCTCAAAGCCTCGAAGCCAGGCTTGTCCGACCGCGATAAACCAGTCAAGGTCTCCGTGAGAGATGTCTCACGAAAGAGGGTCGTGGAACCTGACAGGTAGCCGCTGCAAGTGAGATCGTTCGATCGAGACGAGCAGAGCAACGTCGAGTACCGAGCTCCTAGGGGGAGAGAGCCGTGTGAAGCGAAAGACGGAGATGCGACTTTCGTGAGGGGTTGAAAAGAGGAAGGAAAGAGTGAGAAAGAGGCAAAACGAGTATCTGACTAAAAGATGCCGGCATTCGATGCTGGGAAGAGCCGCATAGCTGAGTCAGCTGCCAAGCCGATGTCTCCCGAAGAAACGTCGAACTTCCAACATCGGATTCACGGACGAAAGCCATCACCTGTCTTCGCAAACCACCCCAGGTTCCCCTCATTTACCACCTCCCCGCCGCGATGATGTCCCAGTCCCTCAGAGCGTCTGTAAGTCCATGCTGACGCCCTTTATGGTCACTCACTTTTCTCCCAAGTGGAGGTTGTTGACCCTTCCTTAGCGCTCTCTCCTCGCCCGCGTCTCTCGGCAACAGGTTTCTTCGGCTTCTCGCCGCACTTTCCTGACCTCCGCTGTTCGTCAGGGTATGTGACCCCTTCCTTTGACTGGCCAGTTCGACTCGGTGCAACGACTGGCGAGATGGTATCGCCGTCTCCCACAGGTCAAAATCTAACACTGTAACAGCCGACCCCGTTCAGGATCTCTACCTCCGTGAACTCCGTGCTTTCAAGCCCACTCCCATTAAGCCTGGTGACGCCGAAGCTCACGTCCAGAAGTTCAGCGTTCCCGCTACCCCCAAGTCTCCCGAGGAGGCCAACCTCGCCAATGAATTGAAGTCCTACGAGACCCAGGAAGTTGAGGTTGAGGGCCAGGCTGCCTCTGGTGAGGCTGCTCCCGCCGAGGAGAGCTGGTTCGAGGAGGATGAGGAGGAGGCTCCCGCTGCCCACTAGGTTTATTGTTTCTATGACAAGGTCTGGGAAAATCGGGGCCTAAGGGCAATGGGATGAGAACAGAATATGCTTCCTGTTGTTAAGTCCTGAGGAACTTTGTAAATTAAACCTACTTGGAGCATATGAATATTTCCTTTTCTTAATCAACTGGCATTGTCCTACTTTCCGCATTTAATATTATCATCTTATTCAATGTTCCATGTGTTTTGTAACCCTTTTCTAACTTTGATTGAAACGAGATGAACTGGTGTAAATGTTGGCCTCAGGATACTAGGCCGACCGTGTGACCGGGGTATTGTTACTTGCAGGTTTCCAACTGCAACGTCAAAAGTTTTACCGATAATGCATTGCGAATTGATGTGTTGAACACGCAATAGCGATTTCAAACAGGATATGAATCAGGTAGATGCCGATACATGCAATGGTGATTTAATTGTGCAACTCGTGAACGCTCACCCAGCCATGGAGGGTAATACCTGACAGTATAGTACATGGCTGTGAATGATGGCTTGGTCATACCTCGAGCTTCTCGCCCATCAATTCTATATATAAGATTTACCTAGATCATACAGGAGACTCAGCCGAGCACACCGTGGAAACAACGATCGATAACGTGTCCGATGATCGGAAAGAAAAACAAGATATCGCCCTTGAGTTACAAACTTACAGTTTGTTGAATGCAGAGCGTCTTGCGTTAGGGACACTTCCCACCTGGATGGAGGAAGGAGATATGACAGCTCCAGATCGCATCACGTCAGACCGCCAGACGATCCATAGCACTTCCCCAGCCTTCTTCGTGCGTCTTTTAAGTGTCGGAATCAACCCGCTGGACAGATGTACCGATAACCACAGCCCAGAACACGAGAACGGTGGCTCGGTAGTCTATCCTTCAAATAGATGGGCTAAGATTGTGTGCACACTGCATAGTCGATCAATCGAAAGTGGGACTAGTTAATATCGAGGCCACACTTCCCTGTCCTTCGACTATCTACGGGGTCCGAGAAAAAGATTTCCGGAGTAAAGGATTACGGCGCTGCCGAGAGATCGTCAGATTCCCATATGCTGTTGGTCGGACAATGACATAAAGAATGACCCTCGTCTGGGAGACATCCGAAGGTTGCACAACTGTGATTAGTTGTACAACATTCCAGGAAGTATCCCAAGTGATTTGCCACTAGACTATTCATAATCTTTTTATCCTTCAATAGTTCTTTCTTCATTGACTTTAGTGGCCCGGTTTAAGATTTGGCAGCTATACATGAGTAGATTTGTGGTAACAAAGTGCACCTAACCTGCTGTTTTGTCTAAGTGTACATCTGCTCATTGTATACCTGCATGTATGTACAGTCATGTACCTACAAGAATGATAGATCAGAAGGCCGAAATTGAAACGACAGAAGCTGACACTCTGCAAGGCAAAGACGGTGTCCATTACCATAATACTCTTATTAAATGAAATAATGGGGTTGTTCCTTCAAATTCTCCTCCCCCCCCCCTTTTTTTTGTTTACCTTGTGTATAACAATGATGCTAAGTGGGATTCCCACCCTGCTAATTCTAGAAAAAGGGGTCTTTAATATTTCCAGTACATACATATACCGGAAAGAGGCTGTTCTCAACCGATTTCATGGCCCTTTCCATAGAAGAGTCGCTTACTCGTGAAATCCCAAGAGAAGGCTGACGGACTAACGCAATTGTTATCTGCAAGTCTTCGCTGGTCGTGCATGTAAGTCCAAATGAATGGGATATGTCAAATCCCACGATTCAGTAAGATACCTCAGGTACAGTACAGTACAATACCTACCTAGCAGCACTACCAACATACCTCCAGGTGCTCAGGCCATCTGCAGTGGATTTAAAGAAACTTGTCAATAATTCATTGATTTCACCACTGTATTGTTTCTCAGATATTTCCATGAGGGCCAGATTCCACTCATCCACTCATAATTGTGTTTTTTTTTATTTTGATCTGTTGGTGGTATTTATATATAGAGATAGTAAGATGTACTATTCAATGATTTACCTCCAGCCTTGCAGATGGGGCTTAGACCACCCATGGCACGACTAAACACGATCATGATGGAAAATTAAGCCGAGAGTCAAAGAACAAAAGACAAAGGCCAAAAGTAAAAACGAAAAAAGGAAAACGAAAAAAAAAAACCAGGGCAAAAAAGGTTAAAAAAAATGAAAAAAGGGCACTGCCAGATTGAAAACGAGATTAAGTCAATAAGATTTGATTTGGTTTTAAGTGAAACCGTGGGTCGGGTCGCTCAGATTCCGAATACTAAAAAATACCCAACCTGGAAGAAGTATGAGAGACGAGCTGTTTGGAACGATACCTGTCGGTACGTTTCTGTACATCCCTACGTGGATGCATACGTACTCGGACATGTATGTATGACGGACAACAATAACTTAAAAAAAATAAAAACTCAAATATATAAATAACAGAATCCAGAAGAAAGAGAGAGATTGACGAATGGAAGAGGTTTTAGGGACAGAAAAGAAGGTGGGTTTGAATTGGTTCTCCCTTCTTGTCTCCCTGTGTACAGAGATAGTTAAATTGTTGCCCGCCATTACCTCATATTCGCACGAAACTCGGACCCTGGATTTCGACGGTACGGGAGGTGGAAACCATTGAAACTAGACAGTAAGTATTAAATGGTTCCATTAGTATTCCAAAAATTCCCCATTAAATCTTTCCCTGCGGCTCCCTTCTGCTCCGCTCCCCGTCGATTTGTTTGCCTCCCTTTCTTTCTCTTTCTCTCTCTTCTTCGTTTACCTTTTTCAATCAAAATATAAAGAAAAGAAGAGACGAGCCAATAAGCGTGGTTAGACCTTCCTACTTTGCCATTCGTTTCATACCATCAAATAAAGACCGCAACGCCCATAATCAATTCTCCGCTCTTCTCCAACTCTACTTTCGGAAATTCCGTCGATCAACCGCCCGCGCTCTTCTCCATTCGTTGCAATTTCGACTAACGAGGGACCCTAGTCGGATATACTGGGAACTCTTACTACTTTATAATCTGGATCTTGAGTGAAATTGTCAACTTCAACTCCTTTGCGGAACTTGCGCCTCATTCGTTGAACGCCGTCACTTGCCCTACGTCTGCCTACACGCCGACTTGTACAGGACATTTACTGCACTGCGATTCCCGTTGCGAGAACACCACCATTTCGATGCAATTCAAGGGCACCCTCTCGCACATGTTCTGATACCCTTTGACGTGGGTCTATAATATATGGAGGAGCTGGTCTCCCTCGCTAACAGCAACTACGATCCACTCCCGGTTGGGGGAGATGTGCATCCCTCCAGCACTCTCCCTTGTCTTGGACCTATAGTCACCATTGGTTACTTTTGACCATGTCTCCTCTTTCTCTCGAGACAATAAGCAATCATCGAGATGGTGAACATGTCTTGCTACCCCATTCCGCCAGTTATAACCACCTTCCCGATCTCGTCGCCTCGGAATCTGCCTCGCCCACTCTCCGGAGGACATTCTCAGACCTGACCTACCCAAAGGATTCCACATCCCCGTCCAAGGAGGATGTTGCAGCGGGGAAAGACATCCTAAGGCGAACCTCACTGCGGAACAAGGAGAAATCGACCATTACCGTCTCTCGATTCAGCGTTTCGACCGAAGATGTGACCGATCCTGTTAGCGCGGAACTCTCCGAAGCTCCCCCGAAAGCCCCAGAGACGACAAAAGTCCCGGAGACAAAGGCTCCAGAGCCTGTGGCCCGGCCCTCTAAAGCCCGCTCTATGTCCGGAAGATTGGTCAACCTCGCCCGCAAACCATGGAAGTCAAGCTCGCCTAGCAGATCCCCTTCCCCGCCCGCTAAGGGCTCGAGGGGGCGGACAATGCGTGCGGAGGAGCAATCCCCGTCAAGCTCGCCAGCATCGCAGACTAAGGGTCTCACTCCGCTGGACACAGTAACAGAATCCGATCCCGCTGTTCCTACGCGCAGGCGGACAATCCTGAACAAACGGCCTCGGCGGCCGATGGTAGCGGTCGTAACACAAAGCCAAGCGGATAGTCCCACGACCCCCAATAGTAATACTCCATCGCCTTTCACGCTAACGGCTAAGAACTCGTTGGAAAAGCTTACATCGTCGCTCAATGTGACAACTCCGGTCCTCCCCCCAATGCCCAAGACATCGGTTGCGTCTGCCGGTATAGACTTCACGCGTAAAAAGGATGAACTCTGGGGTGTTTTTCGTGGCCTCGAGGCCGATTTTCAAAAGTGAGTGTCTGTGGGATGCTGGTCAAGCGGAAACTCGCACGAATCCAGGCGACTAACTACCACAGATTTCAATCCAAATCCAGTGCTTTGAAAGCCAACGTCATCCGCTCTTCACTTCTACCTTTCCTCAACCGTAATCATTCTCATCCATCTTATAAGTCATTGAGGCCGGAAGACCTGGATCGTCGAGTTAATATCCTCAACAAGTGGTGGATAGGATTGTTGGAGATGCTTAATGGGAAGCACAATCAATCTATATCGGGCACTGACCGGCCGGTGTATTTAGAAGCTGTTGTCGGGATCATGACTCGACCTGAATGGAGGATTCCTTTTCCATCGCCGCCATCTGATGGAAATTCACCGAAGCCCCTACAGCATGCTTCAACTTCGATTTCAGAAAGTTCGGAGGGCTCTTCCGGGAGTTCGGATTTTCTCGTCGAATCAATTCATCACAACATAAGGAACATTTTCACGCAAAATTTGCTGTCTCAAATGGCTTTTGTGGTAGAACGGATGTCCATGAGACACGCTCCGGCTAGCTTGGTGGCTTTTTGCGGGAAAGCTTGTGCCTATGCGTTTTTCTTCTGCCCAGGAGTGGCCGACATTCTTGTTCGGCTGTGGAACACGCCGCCCAACATCTTCCGACGGGTTCTTACCCAGTCGAATGTAGATGGCAGTGGTAGTGCACGCGCATTTACACAGGATCTGGCGCTGAACTTCCCGGCGGCTCTTCGCTCGTTATCTTTCCATAGCCACACGCCATTAGTTCGCTATCTCCGCCGAAAGCCCGATGTTCCTTTGAGCACGGCGCAGATTCGGTGGCAGAGCCCTTGGGTTTCACGCTGGAGTGGCCGTGATAGCGACTTGTTCTTTGTATTTGTCAAATATATACACATACTCTACGCTGATGCGTTGCCTGCAGACGTTGACAAAGACAAACGTGTCTTGGCGCCAGGCTTATTGCCAATACACGCACAACTTCTTGTCGTTCTGGAGGACACTCTATATAAACAGTCAGTCCCCCAGGCACCAACAAACTCACACACTGCTGCCGCAATCACGTTCGACGATTTTATTGAAGGTGCTGATGCTTCGGTCTCGGCTCTTCCTTTGGGGGCTGCGAACAGCCATCGATCGATGGCCGAGAACCGTTTAATTATACTGTTACGCGATTTTCTCTCTGAATCTTCTGTTGAACCAAATCATGCCCGATTGCTATATGCCGAGTCCTTTGCTATGGTTATGAAAACCGCCGCTGGAAAGACCTCGTTGTTTGATCATAATGCCTGCTTTTTACTATGCGATTTCGTTGAAGAAGTCATTCCTATAATAACACGATATTCCCAGTCGGTCAAGTCGGACTTGTTTGACTGGAAATTCTGGCTTGAAGTTTGCGATCGGATGATGCAAAGCCATAACTCTCTTACTGAAGTCCGTGTGTTCTCCTTCCTCTTCTGCGTGTGGAGCACATGGACCGCTTCAGAAGAGCGAAAGGCAGACCTTTGCCTAGGGTTTCTTCTGAAAGAGTCGTTATTTTACCATTACTTCTGTCACTGGAGCCCTATGGTCCGTGCCTACTTTCATCGTCTTCTTTGTTGGAGATTGGGTAGATTTAACGGGGACCCGTCACCGCTCGATTCGTAAGTGCATAGGTTTTTCGGGATGTTGATGTGGGAAAAGAACGATACTAACCAGGCTGCTGTAGAACAATCTATGAAGTGCTGGGGAGCCGATTACAAAGTCTTTGGGAATATTACCTGACATTTCAAGCAAAAGCTGAAAGGGAACTTACGGTGCCGCTATCTTCAGCGCCCTGTACTCCAGCACCCGGGCGCAGAATCATCATCATCCGATGTGATAATCATTTCACTCCACCTAGTATTTTTGTCTCATTTGACCGCGTCATCCCTGCGGCACCTCCCGAGCAGAGCGCGGCCTCCATAAGCGGCAGCTCCGCGAAACCAGAATCCACGTCTTCTGAGACGCAGCCACCTAAAAAGAGATGGAATCTCTTGAAAGCTATGTTTGGTGGCTCTTCCTCGAAATCCAATGGCGAGGCATCACCTTCTAGTAGCTCTGAGGAGTCACTGGACACAACTGGGTCTGATAGCGCAGCATCTGCTGACAAGCGCATGGATGAGATCTCCCGGTCGAATAATAGCTCTGGAGAACTCTCCCGACCAAAGACAGCACACCAGCCTTACTCCTTTAAGTTTTCATTGGAGTGGATGGACCGGCCTCAATGGCCCAGCAAAAACAAGCGCCTTTTCACTCCCTGTCTGCCTGTGGCAGCCCAGCTGCACTTGCAGCTGCGCAGATCTGCTGATGCAGACGACGAATCCGACATAGATTCCGATGAAGAAGCTGAGAGCGATAGCGCCCGAGATGACCCACCCTCAGCCAAGAAGACAGAGACCTCAAAGAACACCAACACCGGCTCGGAATCTGAGAAGGGTTCCAGTACACCAGCTCCAGAGCCTGCGATAAGCCACCCACTTGTTGCGAACAAGTACGTGGGACGTGCTCTTGCGGAATGGGCCCAAATTGTCTCAGAATGTGACAGTTTCTTCGCCCGGCGACGCGATGAGGGCGTACCCTGCGATCGAATGGTCGAAACCCCAACGCTGGGCGTTGAAAGCTTCAGAAAATGAGTCGGTGCAGCAGGCTGCCGCAATAGCGATGCTGGAAAAAAGAGATCCGCGCAATATGGAACTATGCCGCATCTTTTTCTTTTCCGCCGCTGATAGATTCTAGAAAACGTTTTGCTTTCCAGGTGCTGTCTTTTCAATGAAAGCGTGGTGTTCGGCTGTAATGGAGGTAGCTGTTGTATAACAACACTGTCTATGTAATATATCTATGAGATATCGGGTTCATTTCTTTTGTATATAGTAGCGGGCCCTTTTAGAATTTATAATCATGGAATAAAAAGGAAGGAATTTCGTATCAAAGCTAAAACCTTGTGTCCCATTCCTCATTCCGTTCTTGTCAGTTTAGGTTTCGGTCAAAATCCTTACCAGGGTATGTATGACTGGGGCGCTATGAAGGTCGTTGCCCAATATCTCCTAAAAGCCATCGATTCTTATCTCTGGAACATTTGGATGGTGTCGAGAGAAATTGAATATTTATTGATCCTGAACCCACTACTCCTCTGCTCCGAGTCAGGGACAAGTCTGACTTGTCGCCGGTAGATAAACACCAGATGGGATAATTGAGTGGTCACCCATCAGACCAGAAAGATACATACAGTAAGATAATAACAAAGGGAGAAGTTATGCAAGGATAAGTGGATATATAGTGCGGAAAGGAGTAAAATGCCCATCGGACGTATCACTAGACCCAACAAGAGAGATCTTTTAATGAAGGCCTGTAGAGAGATGGTGGATGATACAATGCCTCCTCGAGCTACATTTCTCCACAGAGGCTAACAAACAAATAAGACAAGAACACAGGTAGACATATACAATAGGCGCTGAAACAAGCGGGAGGAAGTCTAAGTAGTGTTTTAGATGCGGTAGGAATTTCAGTGGACGTTCGTATCGAATGATGAGGTGAGAATATCGGGGATCGAGGAGTGTTGATAAAATGGGAGGTAAAAAGGGTAGGCATGCTGCAAGGTTTAGCCATGCAGGAGTTTATCACCTGCAGTGCGTAGGATGTCGGAAACCCGGTCAACCCATTCCTGGGTCAGTGTCCAATTGCGCGAATCGATGCTGTCTCGAATGGCAGGGAAAAATGTCGCATCATATCCAGACCATAGCTCAGGCCCGAAAAGGACATGTTTGAACTGCGTACGATTAGGCACCTGGTGAGAAGTAGTTAGCTAACATCCGTTGTTCCAAAATCTGCAAACCACTTACGCCGCCATCTATCCTATCGTCTAAAAGATGAGTATCGAAGCGAGCCATTCGAGCATTATGATCCATCCGCTGAGCCGCAATCACATTGTTCTCGAAACCTCCAGTGCCTAACACTGTGTCGTGCCACACACGGGCCCACTGCTGGAACTGCGCTGCATCATCTTTGACCTTGGCGGCAGCATCATACAAAGGCTTGAAATTGACAGTAACCTCGCGGTTGCTATTACCATTGGAAGCGTCACGGGCAATCGGGACGTTCTGGGACTTGGCATATTTTTCCAGATCAATAACATATGAAGCAATATGATCGGCATACACTTCTAAATCAAAGGGTAAGACTGGAGTATCCGCAAATTGAAGAATGAGCAATCCCCAGAACTGAGCCAAAATTTTGTGATACTGGAAATCGGGATCTCCGAATCGTACCATCCAGTCCCAGTTCTCATAGCAACTGTGATAGGGATAAGGCTCCCCAACAAATCCGAAGTCCACACTGGAGGTTCCAGCAATATCTTGGAATGCCACATAATCACTACCAGCCCCGAGCGGGCCGAGCCTTTTCTGTTTCTTTTCCCAGATTTCTTTCAGCGTTTCATTGGCGACCGGGTCCGATATGCGTCCGAGAATCTGCGTCACAACACGTTCGAAAAGCGGGCATCCCGAAGCTTCAAATTCATTGCCGCTAACACCAACATCGACATTCATGTAAGCATATGCATGGTCACGAAGCGCGTCCAATTCCTTCTCCACATGCTCTGTTGACCCGATCAGGTTATATTCTTCTGCATCCCAGCTGACGAATTCGATAGTACGGAGCGGACGCCAGCCAAAGGTACGGAGCTCGCCAAAGACCCGCACAACCTCGAGGAAAACAGCAGTGCCACTACCCGGATCGGCGCTTCCCAGACACCATGAATCACGGTGATTTCCGACGATGATCTTCTTCTCCGGTTGTTCCAAACCGATGATTCTCCCAAACACGTTGTAGATAGGCTGCCTTTCCTCCTCGTCTTGTAAGTTCATGAGGTTGACTTTGGGGGACGTTCCGTCTCCAGTCCACCATTGGTCCACATTGGGAACGCCACCAACCCATTTGTCAGGCACCTGGGAGCCATGGCCCTTGATAACCTGCAAAAGCCTCTGGGCATCGCGCCAGGCGATGGGTAAGCTAGGGATGCTGGTCAATCCTGGGCTTTCCTCTGGCTTAAGTCTTTTCTTTTCGTCCGGTGTGGACGCAAACCCTGGGGAGAGAACATCTCCCACCACCCATGACATCAAGCTTACGCCACCTCTCTGAACACCGTCTTCCGGCATAAAGCGCCCATCCGGATAGGCTGGTCCTCGGACGAAGCCATCCTCAGAGGGATCTGAGTAGATGATGCACCCCACCGCGCCGGCCAGTTCAGCAGCTTTGATCTTTAAAGCTCGATCGGACTCCGACCCGTAATACCTCACGAGGGCTATAGAGCCTTCTAAGGTGACGCCTTGATCAGCGAGGTATCGAAAGTCTTCCCGAGAACCATAATTGGCGTAAATAATAGGGCCAGTGACATTTCCGGTTTTGGAATGCCCGTGGAACACGGGCGTTTCCCCGTTCTTTTCTTCGAGTGTAGCCTCCCAGGCGAGATCAGGAGGGTCAACAATAGCGACTCTTCTTCCGTCATCTCTGGGGTAATTCAGGTACACTTGGAATTCCTCCATTTCAATCTCATCCAAGCCTGCGATCTTAAACTCCTGCTTCACCCATTCCGCCAACGCATAACTTCCTTCGGTACCGGCCATATGAGTAAAGTTGGTGACTCTCCTCAAATTCTCCGCGATATTCGTTTCATTAACGTGGCCCTGGACGAAATTCTCCACAGAGGCCGCACTATAAGATTGGCCCATGATAAATCGCGAGTTCATGCTGAAAATATCCGACACGAAGAAGATGTAGACAACTGAAACCACTAAGAATAGCCCGAATAACCGCAGCATGATCATACATCCGTGTGTTCTCAAGTTTGTTCGAGTGCCATTAAGATCAATGGTGAAGCGGAAACTCGGTAGATATCGGCGTATAGGAAGATGAATGGCAGATAGGGATCGCGTCAGGCTACTGAACCGCTTCGAGAATCGAGAACTTAACAAGCGAGAGCGTTGAGACGATTGCTGATCGCCGTCCTCCACGTCCATCTCATGTAATTCCCGCTGCAACTCTTCGAGCGAGCCCCTTTCGGAGTCGGCGCCTGGGGAGTCGAGACCATCCAGGCTATCTCGAACTGATTCGACCGTAGGAGGCTGGTATCCATGGGGTCTAGGCCCGGCACTTTCGCGGGCAGTGACATCGTCGACATTGTGAAGTAGACCTTGCCTCTCGGATTCGTCGTTTGCTTCGGGGCCGAGGTTGGATCGGGAGGAACTCGGGCGGGCACCAACGGCCTCTTCGTAGGAGGGAATAGGGAGGGCTTCGTATTCGAACTTACTGTCGTTGCCCATGGTGGAAGATCTGGGGCTCCGGGGAGCCGTGCGAGTTGGACCGGGTCACAGATACCGGACTAAGCGGGATCATGATCTGGATGGAAAAGGAGTGATAGTCGCAAACATACTCCCAGACCGGAGAGAACGCAGGAATGACTGAAACAAAAATAATTTAGGAGAAAATGGATAAAGAAAAGAAGGGGTAAAGGGACCGTGGAGGGGTGACGGTCCGTGAAAAGGAGAGGTCTCTAACGGGTCGATACTTAATTAGTAAATGATAGATAGAGTCGGAGGGAGTTTGAGGCGTCGTCGTTGCCCTTTCCCCAGAATGTTAGTCAAAAGGCGTGGCGCAGGCGAGACGAGAACTGAGACCCACGCTCGGCACTCCGATCGTAAGCAGGCAGAAGGGTTTTTTTTGTTCCTCTTTTCCCTGAATCCTTCTTGTACCAGGTACACATCGTCAGGAATGACTGTGGAGCATCAGACCCCTTGCAGATTCCATGGATGCAAACCAGAACCTTCAATCAGTTTAACTGCTTTGAATGAGTGAAGAGCAAGAGAGCGACAGAGCGAGAGAATCGCAGATTCACCTGACCATGACCGTTTATCGTTCCTAATGACGGTTACCATACCGTACATACCGTACATCTATGCCTCAAGGTATACTATTGCTAACGTTTCTCGTTCATTGAAAACCTGATTCTATATCGTTTTTGTTCTTCTCTTTACATATAATCCTGGCTCCCTCTAGACATCGAGTATGTCGCAAGAAACCAGCTCTAGCAACATCTATAGCTATTGGAAGGTAGATTTGTGCCTCGAACTTGGGGTCCAGAAACTGCCCTAGGAGGGATCGACCATTTGTACGGCATTACGTCGATACGTCCCATCTGTTCATAAATCTCGATTTTTCTATTCTGTCTATTTTCTGCCAAAGGACTAGACCCACTATCATGTGGGGTCGATTCATCTGTACATCCAATGTGCATATCGTTTGTGCTGACGGTGTATATGGCGGACACTCTTTTCGGTTAAACCTCAGATTCTCTCTATAAATTGAAATCCCATCCTCCATTTGAATTGTAGAAGACTTACCTGCCATATCCTATGGACTGGACAGTTTGTATTGCAGGATTCGTGTTATACCATAATGTCCACCTTCAACCCTTTTCGATCCAAGCGACTAGCTTATCGAGCCATTGAAGATACACCGGAAGACGAGGATTTCATTCACTCCATCCAGTCGGATCCCCTATCGTATGCGACTTCAAACTCAACATTGTTAAAGCCTCAAATGAAGAGTGATACACTGAATGGCTACAAGAAAAATCTCGTTAAGGACACGCTTTTAGCAGTTATCATCTTACTACCAACCCAGAATGCCCATGACCAACCTGGGACGGCCGGCCCTACCCAGGAAATGTGGACGTCGATCGGAATTATTGCTCTCAAAAAGAGCAAACCGGGTCACGGCCATCATCGCAAAAGTTCTATCAGTATCGATATTGCCAAGCCCTATCAGAATCAAGGGTATGGAAGCGAAGCAATTCAATGGGCGGTAGATTGGGGGTTTCGGAAAGCTGGTTTGCACCGTATCGCAGTTGAAGCTTTCTCCTATAACCAAGGTTCCACACGTCTTGATGAGCGCTTGGGATTTACATTTGAAGGACGGCAAAGAGAAGCTATCTGGTACGATGGAGATTGGCATGATCTGTTAACCTTCGGTATGCTGGACCGAGAATGGAAAGGACAGCAGCAGACCTGGAAGTCGACGGAAGGGACAAGTAAATAATTATTAGTCCATGGCGAGGTAGGATATCTCCAAAGCAATAAACTCGAAGGGGTTTCAACGGAGATAAAGGTTAGATTAGGAGTAAAGGTCTTTACTCTCACAACCAGAAAACTTATATAGTATGCTATATCATGGTTACCGCCTTTTTTCATTATCAACTCTGGTCTTGTTCTACAGACAGTGGCTCCTGTAGTTGTAGTCAAGTCGCTGGAATATTGCCTTGATTGATGGTGAGTTCAGTGCATTGAACATGAAGACGTAAATCTCAGCCATTGTACGAATTATCTCCAGTGAAGTTGTATTTGGTCCGTGAGGAGCCGCCGGAGTCTTGATAGCTCCTAACGGCAAGTTTATGTATATTCCAAGTTACCGTGGTAGCGTTGGAAAACGTTGTGGTAGTACCAGGCTGCCACCAGCTGTCGAGCTGCACAACATTACAACGGCTGGTTTTTGTGGTATTGCTTTCAACAACATCCAGGCGTTCCATCAGCTACTTCTACGCTTGATAAGTTCTTGAACAAATGCTGAGACTTCCTTAAAGCCGATAGCCCGGGCAAGATCGTGTACCGAGACCACAGCATCTGAACCTTGATTGGATGGGCATGAAGAATGCGTCATATAGTCCGAAAGACAAGCGAAAGATTGATGATGTCTCTATCAGTTATACCGACAAAAACCTTTACATTATAGAAGGCCTCGATGTGTGCAACAATAATTCTGTGAGTGTTAGTAACGATAAATATTATCCCTACGCTATGGCTTGGATTTTCTCGATAACTCCTAAGACACAACCAAAATAGGAAAGGGAAGATAAGCAGAAGTAAGTAGCAGGGAAAAGTAACCGTAGCAACAATAACAGATACAATAACGGTGGCAAAGATTTAGTAAATGGCAGAATATCAAGGTCCACTTTAGGTAGTGCTAGTCCTAGTACTACTGCGCAGTACGGAGCACGTTGTGGCCATCCCTGAAGGGTCCACCGACCAAATCGAGATGCAGGGAAATTGGCCTAAGAATTCTTTCTGCCGGTCAAGCCGGATCACATTATCTCTGGGCACGACGGAAAGAAATCATGTACGTGAATGTTCGGAGTCTAGCTGAAACACGCGAAACCTGGTGGGCCCGTCCATACTTGCATGCCCATGGATCATGGATTTCCGTACTACATTACTACATATGGCAATGCTAGTCCCCCTCTTCTGTAACCAAGTTGGAAATTTCGTGCATAGAGGCTGAACTTCACCTTTGAGGACCAGGTCTTGTGATCCGCAAGAACGGTTGCTGCCAGACCCCCATGAGATTGCAATTCTGAGAGAACGGCAAGCAGAGGCAGGCATACTATACCAAATAGGACATACGATAGCCTGAGGAATGTATTATGCTTTGTAGAAATGTGTTTTACCCACCTTTTGTGCGATATCGGAACCTTTGTGCTGATGTTGAGGTGCTTGGAGTACAGGCAGGTTTAATCGAACGGATCCACATGATAAGATTGATTGTTCTTGGAATCTTTTCCTTTTCGAGGCTGAACCTACTGGGGTGGATATCGTAATCAGAACATGAAAGGGAAAACCAAGAAAGCCACAAGGAGGAGGCCCGTAGGGTGTACAGAGATGGATGGAGAATGAATAGGAACACATTCTTGTTTTAATTTATTGATTTCTCTTTGTTTGATTTCGGATTGAAAGATGTGAGCTACTGGTACTGTTCAAAGGGCAGTTGAGTTGTATTGACAGGACAGGGTTGACGTGTGCACGGGACCAGGAGAAGGTTAAGGTACTATTTGGCATGGATACGAGTTTTGTTGTCAGATATTTTTCAAGCCAGTGAAGTATTCCGCGACCAATGACTTTCGATTGCCCAATTGAAGAAGACAAAGTGTATTATGCACTACGTGGTACAGTGTGGGTGGGCCATGTAGGAGAAGGGAAGTTCCCTGATACTAGTACTAGCGGTGATGATGTCTGGTCTCGGGTGCTATATGAGGAAATGAAATTTGGAGGAGCCCTTCGAGGCTACTGTATGGAACTCTGGTCGGGATAATAAAATGGACACTCGGTACGGACAAACGGGAGTAACCCACACGGCTGCCTGATAAGGACCGCTGGTACACCAAAGCCCACTATCGTCAACCTCATCCATCATGATACTCCGGATGTAGAAGAGAGCAGGGATTGACTAGGAGAAACTCGGGTGGTGCAAGAGTCGGTGAGGAAGAAAACAGGGAGGGGGACGATTCGAAATCCGGCAAGCATTTTGCCCAACTGCTGATTGCAAGTTGCAAAAATTCTTTCATGGGTTGAGGACAAAAGGAGTTCTAGTATGTAGAGTACCGTGTACATTATATCCTGGAGATAGATTTTGGATGGAGGAGTGCACCAGAGTGGGGAAATTAATCTGCTGATCCGTACTTGGCCGTTACCATTCTTACCATAATGCACAACTAAGCTAGGTACCGCTAAACTCTTTTCCGTAAGGCGCGTGGGCCTCAGGCCGAACAATCAGGCCCGTCCAACCATGAGCGACGGAACGAGGTGTCCACTTTGCTCACACCAGCCAATCCAGAACTGGACCCGGTCATTTTTGCCTCGCAATGTGTAAAAAAGTTACTTACCACTAGGGAATCTGATCGGAAGCCCTCTTGTGGTTCTTATATATGCTCCTCCCTGCTCCTTCTTCTTGTTCTCCTATCCAGCTTGTCTTCCCTCCTCGTTCTCTTCTTCTACTTCTTGTTTTCCACCGTTTTCCTTATACCTTAATAAACAAATCTTCCTCTCACTCTTTCGTTGTTTACTTCGATCTTCAATTCTACCCCCCCCCCTTTTACACCGCCACTATGTCTGCTCGTCCCCAGAACATTGGTGTCAAGGCCATTGAGGTCTATTTCCCTAAGCAAGTATGTGCATTGACCCGTCAGCGGGGTTATATCAAGAGAGAACGAAAAGAAGAAGAAGAACATTTGCTAACAAGCTACGCAGTGTGTCGAACAAACCGAGCTGGAGAAGTTCGACGGTGTCAGTGAGGGCAAGTACACAATCGGCCTGGGACAGACAAAAATGAGCTTCTGTGATGACCGTGAGGGTATGTTGACCTTGTTATCTTGTGAATCTTTTTCATTTGTTCCCCCTCGCTAAGTATAAATAGATATTTACTCTGTCGCCCTGACCACCCTCTCCTCCCTCTTCCGCAAATACAACGTCGACCCCAAGTCCGTTGGTCGTCTCGAAGTCGGTACTGAGACTCTCCTGGACAAGTCCAAGTCCGTCAAGTCCGTTCTGATGCAGCTCTTTGCCGAGAGTGGAAACTTTAACGTTGAAGGTGTTGACAACGTCAACGCTTGCTACGGAGGTACCAACGCCGTATTCAACAGCATCAACTGGCTCGAGTCTTCCGCCTGGGATGGAAGAGATGCCGTTGTTGTGTGTGGTGATATTGCCCTGTATGCCGAGGGAGCTGCTCGCCCTACTGGTGGTGCTGGCTGTGTTGCCATGCTCATTGGTCCCGATGCTCCTATTGTTTTTGAGCCCGGTCTTCGCGGCTCTTATGTCACCCACACCTACGATTTCTACAAGCCTGATCTCACCAGCGAATACCCTGTCGTTGATGGTCAGCATTCCCTTCAGTGCTACACTGAGGCTGTTGATGCTTGCTACAAGACCTACGCCGCTCGTGAGAAGACGCTGAAGGAGAAGACTCAGAACGGAACCAACGGCGTGGCCCATGACGAATCCAAGACTCCTTTGGACCGCTTTGACTACATCCTGTTCCACTCCCCTACCTGCAAGTTGGTCCAGAAGTCGTACGGCCGTATGCTTTATAACGATTTCCTCGAGAACCCCACCCACCCCGCTTTCGCTGAAGTCGCCCCTGAGCTGCGCGATCTGGACTACAGCAAGTCTCTCACTGACAAGAACGTCGAGAAGACTTTCATGGGTCTGACCAAGAAGCGTTTCGCTGAGCGTGTGAGGCCCAGCCTTGACGTTGCCACTCTTTGTGGTAACATGTACACCGCCACCGTCTACGCCGGCCTGGCCAGCTTGCTCAGCAATGTCACCTTTGACCCCAGTCAGCCTAAGCGCATTGGACTTTTCTCCTACGGCAGTGGTCTTGCTGCTTCCATGTTCAGCGCGAAGATTGTTGGTGACGTGTCTTACATGGCTGAGAAGCTCGACCTCCACAACCGCCTCAACGCTAGGAATGTCTTGGCTCCTCAAGCCTATGTTGAGGTAAGCGATAGTTCCCCTTGAACTCCTTTCCATCTTGATATTTTGTGATTCGACTTGACTAACCTTTATATTTCTAGATGTGTGCCCTGCGTAAGCAAGCTCACCTGAAGAAGAACTTCAAGCCCTCCGGTAACACGGAGACGCTCTTCCCCCACACCTACTACCTCACTGAGGTGGACGATATGTTCCGCCGCAAGTATGAGGTCAAGGCATGAATAATGGCTAGCGCTTGATGTTAATTTGGACATGATGAGTTTCTTTTTCTGCCTTTTTTAGATGATTCATTAGATTCCCCTCAGGACCGCATTGTCGTGTTTGGTTGCCTTGATAGAGTTCGGAAACTGGGTTATGCCTACAAACTGTCTCAGTCGATTCTATTCCTTTGTCTCTCTTGCACTGGGTTCTCAGGAGGAGCCCAGAAAGGAAAATATTTTCTTGTTTTTAGGAACTGGCATGATGCTGATGTTCTTTCCTCCCCAAGATGGCGCTGGAATGTTTCGGATTTATGAGAAGATCTTATTTATTAATTAAACATATTAATCAATTTCTCTGACATATGATTTACTATTACCATGATTTTCAATGTACTTGTACGGAGTACTACCAGTAGATGTGGTTCTAATCTAATCTATTTGACACGATTTGGATGATATGCTTAGTCATGTCTAAACGGACGGTATTTTACATCAACATCATTTCCAAGTACTAACTGACCTTCTATGACTTCCTATAGATTCTTCACAGCCCTATCTACATTGACAATGTTAATGAGGATAAAGATAGAAACTATTGCAACCCTGCATAGAACGTGAAACGAACGATATGTCAAGAATAGAACCATCTCGAGAAATCAACGTATGATAGCTCTTTGCACTCTTTCGCGCCAGACGCTTCCTGCAGTATCATCCTTCATCATTCCTTCTTTTCTCCTTGTTTTATGCGACTGTCCCTTCTCGTCATCCAATCCAATGATTTCATCCAAGTTAATTTTTGAGGACTCAGGATTATTTGTCCGTTTCATGAAAGCCAAGAACGATGCAGGTGATCGAGGGGAAAGAACCACTCAGGGAGCCTGGCGCCAAACTGGAGGGGAGTCGGCGCCTACTGCAACAAACTCCATTGCTCCGACTCAAGTTTGTCCAAAGAGAGTATTCTTAGAATGACTCGGACCATCAAACTATCGTACCGACTTCTTGGGTCTCTGGGACAGCATCGACAACCTTGATTGGTCTGGCCCGGCGGTTCTTGCTGCTGTTCCATCCATCTCCTGCAGGTCCTGCTATCAACCCTCGGCGCTTGGAGTTGTGACGGTGCCTCGAGGACCAGTGTTCATCAAGATATGCCAATAGTTCGCTTTGTGCTTGCCGCCGACTAATGGATCTACTACGCGAGGTGCTCTTGGGGAGAATCGGGACTAAATTAGCTATGATTATCCAGAAATAGCACGAAACACAAGTGTTGCTGATTATAGAAGCTTTTACGGGTCATGACGAACCATTCCCAGTATGGGATCAGTGAAGATCTCCATCAGATCTGATGAAATCGAGCAGATGCAATTTTTAGCAACAAATTGACGCGCGACTGTTAGATGAAACAGCGTCTGCCTGCTCCATTAGCTCTAAGCTCGTTTGTTTCGCGCATCATCCAAAGAGATGCCGACAATTCAGGTGTCCATTGCCTCACCATCACCAATGTGGGCAATGGCTCACGATGACTAGCTAGTTTGGCGTCAGTATGGAGATTTCTCCATGTTTCATATGCTGCTATTCTGGTCGTGTTTGTCGGTTACTTTTTTTAATTCAGACCGTATGAGCCTCTGATCGAAGAACATTTATATCCAAACATCTGCCTCCCAAGTGTACAAGAGCTTATCATAACCACTCGTACAGACTATGACTCGAGTGTAATACCTTGTCTTTGAACAATCATCTTTCAACTTCATTTAGTTTCTTTTGAATATTCATTGGCGAAGATCGCTCCCTGATTCCTTCTGGAAGCTGGACTTTCCAATTCTCTGCAGCACCGATTACAATCGAACCGTTGCTGCTACACAGCTCGACTCAATGACCATGGAATACTCATACTATCAGCCAACCACTCCGCCAGGGCTACCATATGAGGGAATCGTTCGAATGACCCACAGTCGCAATGCATCCGACTCATCTATGTACTCCAATGATTCCTCGCCTTGGTCTGCAGTCACCTCAGTCACCAGCCCGAGCACTGATTCTCCCCCCCGTTATCATCATGGGCCAGCCCTTCTTCCCAAAATTAGGGATCAGGATGTGGTCATTGAACCAGCCCCAGCTAGTGGACCGCAGCGTCATCGGAAAGTGCTATCGAACACTAGGAATCCGCCTGGTTTCTTACCATACCCTGCCAATCGTGCAGCAGCTCAACGTCATAGTACGGAGTGCGTGGACTACTATACTGTGGCATCCCCAGTCTCGCCCATGTACGCTGATTCAGCATTGGCGTCTCCTGTGAGCATAACGTCTTCGCACAAGCGCAAAGTGCCCAGTGCACATTCTCGATCATGCTCTGCATCCAGTGTTGATGAGGCAACCTTGGCCCGATATGGCTATTCCACTTACAGGCAGCTCTCTAAGTACTCTGGACAATCACAAGGGTCCCCTACCGCACCCGCCACCCCAGTCACGCCTAATATCATTGTATATCCACCGTACTCGCAGCCTTCTATTGTTGGCCCTTTCTCGCGCACATCTCGAGCCCGAACCCAGGCCCCGCCGGTGCTTCCAGTTTCCCCTTACAGCTATTCCCAAGTGTCGAGTGCTCAGTGCTCACCAGTTGGCTTTTCCCACAGTGTTGATAGAATAAGCCCATCATCTACAACTCTTTTTTCATACCTGACTGGGCCAACACAAGCAATCAATCTGGTTCGGAATGTAAGCGTCATTCCAACACGAGGGATGCATGACTACTTCTGGTGGGATATCCGTAACTTGCGCAGCTGGTCCTCTTTTTCTCTGTCCACATTCCACTCGATCAACGGTCTCACGAAGCTTCTGAAGACGGCAATTCCGTCACATCTAACCCCACCAACCGTGGTCTCAGGTTCACGCTTGTGTCCTGATTCTGAATTCACCTTGGTGGACCTCGTCCAAGATATATATGCACCACGAGTGAATGCCGCTTTGGCCGTGTCTCAAGGCCCAGATCACCTGGCGCTCTATGCTACGCCTGTCCCACGGATCCATGCCAACAGGAACTATGGCGGTCCGCATTTCCTTGCAAATTACACCTCAGACACGGAGCGGACGAGCTCGGGTCTGCCCCGTGGACGGCTGGTAGGAATCGTCAAAACTTTCGACCGATGGAACACCAGTATGCGCACCGAAGCACCTCATCGGCGGGTTGAGTATTTAAACGGTCTAGCGCACCTTCAGCGGTGTATGCGCGAACATTCCTGCCGATACGGCTTCATCATTACAGAGATCGAGCTTGTCTGCGTGCGGGCGGGGTGCGACGAGGGTGACGACGTGCCTTACTTTGGCTTCCTCGAGGTTTCAGCTCCTATACCCACTAAGCTTGCGGCGAGTCCAGACGAAGGCCACTTGAAACCTTGCCCAGTCCCTTACGGCCACCCTCAATCGCCCACGCCGTCCAGCGACAGTTCATTGGCCAGCCAATCTCCTATCTTAGACGCATATTCTTCACCAGCCCCAGAGGAGCTTGATGTACCGATGACGGCAAGCCTCGCTTTATACTTCCTCCTAATGCTTTCTAAATCCGTGCCTTTGCCGTCCCAGCCGTCATCTCACCTGAATGTTGGCGGACCCGGAGCCTTAACTCGGCAGCGTATACTCCCAGAAGGGAAAGACAAATGGATTCCAGAGCCACAAATTGGAGAAAAGCGAGATGCCAAACGAGTAAGAGGCTGGATCTGGCCACATGATGCCTGGCATCGGCGTGAAGGAGGTGGAGTACCACGTTCGCGAGCGACTGGTGTGGAAGGCAAACCCAAAAAATGGCATAAATAACGGGATAAAAGTAAAGAAAACCGAAAGAAAAAAAAAGAGAGAGAGAAAATAAAGAGGAAGCTGGAACATTCCTCATAATTCTAATGTTACTCTCTGATGTTGAGTATTTTGTTGTCATAGTAATCTAATCAACCAATTTGGTTTCAGAATAGACGAAGTATGTACATACAAGAGTAGTTTTGTAACTACGATCAGCTCATCCTCACGACTTGAACCCCCCTCAGAGATACTGTGCACTCTCCTGACATACTGCCTAATCCGTACTAATCAAGCATACTGCTATCAATAAAAGTTTTCTCGAGAGCATCCTACCCCCCAAGGTACTCATGACGCAGATCATGGCCAAACCATTATGTTTGTTGCCATTCTTGGTTCTAAAGGACCTTGGGATCCAAGTACCCGGGAGGCCATCATTTACCGCCAGTAGATATATAGAAGCTGTACAGGAGTATTTCATGTATCTACTAGTTTAAAGAAAACTTTTGCTCTCCTTAGGACACCTGAATCTACGAATGACAACCCGAACAATGCTAAGAGACTAATAAATACCATAAGCGATGGTTTCCAAAGCATCCACACCGTCCTTGCCAGACCTCCTCGATGTAATCATCGTCGGCGCTGGACCCTGTGGACTCGCCGTTGCTGCCAGACTAAAAGAAGAAACACCGTCTGCGTTGTTCACAGACGACGAGCACCAGCGTTACCACTGGATCAACAAACATAGCGGCCGGATGGCGCTCGTACAGGCTCGCCACGGCAAGCAGAAAAAGGTCAAGGCAGAGAAATGGCACGGATACACCTCTCGGCAGTCCTTCTCATCTACACACTCAGAGTCTATAGCGGGGTCTCCACCTTCGCTATCCTCGTCCGCCTCGACTGCTTCAGTGGAGACGGAAGCCGGCCCAGTGGAGGATGATTCGCCCTCCATTCTTGTTTTGGATAGTACGGGCGATAAATGGATGGAGCGGTGGAATCGGGCGTTCAAGACGTTGGAGATTCAGCAGCTTCGCAGCCCCATGTTCTTCCATGTGGATCCGAGTGATCGGGATGGAATGTTGGCGTATACGCAGGAGGTGGGGAGGGATTGTGATCTTTGGGAGATATCGGGGTGTGTGGGGAAGGAGTTGAGCAAGCATAAGAAGAAGAAGAAAATGAGGTCGAGGGCTGTGTGAGTACCTTCCTTTTCTCTGGTGGTTGTCTTGGCCATAGAGCTGATGATGAATGGTGCTGTAGCGCTATAGGAGAGGTTGAGATCGACGAAAGGGACCGCAAAGACTATTTCTCGCCTTCTACGGGGCTTTTTGAAGACTACTGCTCGAGCATCATCGCACGCTACGACCTTAACACGCCAGGTATGATCCAACAACGTGAGGTCAATAATGTCCAGTATGACTACCATGACGAGATGTCGCCTTCCGAGAAGATTTTTACGGTCACGACAAGTGATGGCGCTGTGTTCTATAGTCGGACGGTTGTGTTAGCCATTGGGCCTGGAAGGACGAAGGTTTTCCCATTTAAGCTAACGGATGAAGAGGCAAACGGGGGTTGCCATAGTACGGAGATTCAATCATTTCCAAGTCCCAATGTGAAAAGAAAGATTCAGCAACGTCAGCAGACAAACTTGATGGTTGTTGGCGGAGGGCTCTCTTCAGCTCAGATAGTGGATATGGCTATCCGGAAGGGGGTGAGCAAGGTGTGGTTCCTGTTAAGGTCCGATTTCAAAGGTAAGTAATGGGATCAGATTTTCTCCTCGAAGTGGTTTAGTAACGGAGGGTATCAGTCAAACACTTCGATATCGACCTGACTTGGATGGGCAAATTCAAAAACTACGAAAAGGCAGCTTTCTGGTCCGCAGACACGGACGAAGAGCGCCTCGAGATGATCAAAACAGCTCGCAATGGAGGCAGCATTACACCACGGTACCAGAAAATCCTGAAGCAGCATGCAGCCCGCCACCGTGTCTCGATCCACTCTCGTACAGTCATCCTGAGCCGTGAGTACTGCCCCATGTCTCAGACATGGCGCCTCACCACTGATCCTCCAATTCCCGACCTCCCTCGCATCGACTACATCTATTTTGCAACAGGTATGCAGGCGGATGTGAATGAACTTCCACTGCTTCAGCAGATGAACCGTGAATATCCGATTGGGACCAAACAGGGTCTGCCGTGCATCACGGATGATCTCATGTGGAAGGCGGATTTGCCTTTGTTTGTAACTGGACGGCTGGCTGCCCTCCGCCTAGGTCCGGGAGCCCCTAATCTTGAAGGAGCGAGGCTGGGGGCAGAGAGAATTGCGTGGGGGATGGAGGAGGTGCTGGGGCGGAGGGAGAGCGAGGATACACCTGCTGAACGATCGAAAGAGTGTTTCTGTGGCTTGGGAAATCGATATGCTGGGCTAGCTGATGTGGATTGGTAATTTGATTTTGCGGCTGATTACCCCAGGCAGCATTTAAACTTCTGATTATGTAGAGCCTCATATATGAGCCTCGCTGTATAGGGTCGTAGTAGTACGAGCATTGCATGACAGGTTTACGAAGTATATGAAGCCATTGGTGATGAAGCCGTTCGTGTACCGTACCACTTCATACCTGTATTACATACACGTAGAGAAGACTTTCTGCGGTCTCCGGTGGAAACCACTGTACCATATGGTGTATTAGAAAATACAATACCTGAAATAGTATCTATTTAACGATGTTGCCTAAGTCGACATAATACCATCGATCACCAACAGTCACTGTAGCCTTCTCTTCTTCATCTACGAACCTTCTTCATCCACATGGCTCTTCCAGGCAACCAAGCTTTCTCAGCATTCTAAGCCACAGCTTGATCATCCAGACGTCAGATGGATTCAGCTTCAGACGACTAGCAAGCTGCCATCGACATGCGCGCTTGGTACTAGTAATGCTCCAGCGAACAGCGCCTACGCGGCGCTTTCCTCTCTCTATCAGTCCGCCACGCGTTCTCTGATACTAGCTGATTTGCCTCAATCACATGCGGCACATGAATCAACAGTGCCACATGGTTGCAACCTTGCGAGCGGAAAACGCCGTGGTGATGGTGACAGTTATTAGCCAGGAAGAAATCATCTTCCGTGAATAGCCCGCACCGCCACAAACCACCAGCCACATATGTGGCGAGTTCATTTACCGTTGCTTATTCGGCGAGAAACACCTCTGATTGGTATGTGGGGCATTGTTATGCAGAGGCAATTACCTAGCCCTTAGTACTTACTCTAATTTACTAACTCCGGAGTATGCAGTCCGGTCACGGATGATGGAGACAATCCCGCAAATCATATGGTTTATCAAGACAAGAGGAACTATGGAAAATTAGCTTTCTCGCAACTATTGGCGAAGGGGGCGCAGCCCACTGGTCTTCATTACCGCAACTTGGCGTCAAAATTCTGGACTTTCGATCAGACACACCCGCGCTTTTGCATTTGTCCCTCCGTCCGTAGCGCCGTCCGGACTCCACGTCTCTATTCGCCGCTTTTCCATGGATTTTAACGCTTTCTACGAGCCACTCAGATTATTGAGTGCGCTATACATCGATTCTAAGCCATCCCCCGCGCGTTTAGTCGCGTTTGAGAAGTGTTACAACCGCTGACGTCGCGCCCTCTCAGGAGAGTGGACGTGGAATGATTGAGGATACAAAATTCCTCTGGCGGTTATACTCGCTAGTTTATTTGCTCTCGGCAAAGTCAGTTTGGTCATGAAGCTCGTTGGCATGAGTGACAGACCCCGCTCTTGGATGAGAGCCGATCACTGTGACTCGTTGGGAATTCCCCCTTTCGAGCTCCCGAGAGATTGTCAAGGAGGCTGTGCAGTGGGAGTATGATGCCAATCCATGTCGATGGAACCACTCACACGACCGAAACCCCCTGCACCCACCATAATCCATGAAAATTTTGCTGAGCTTGCAGATATTGATTGCAAGCTCCAGATCTTTCATAGATGGCTTGGCTGTGACCGTGTTTCTGCCGTGTACTGTTGAGCTGGTACAACTTGGCATTCCTTGCCGCCTCTGTGGGAGAGTCATATCTGGCACACGAAATTTTAAACATAAATCTTATAAACAATTTATGATTATACCATTATCTGATTTTCATTAGCCAGTCTCGGCACCTACACAGCCTCCTTGTTAGATAAAAGAACACACCCTTCCCCATCACCTGTTTTCTGCACATGCCCTTAATTGAGGGATTTCTACCGACTTATACATATTGATGTTAATCTACTTTTCGTTTCTCTCGTCAGCAAATAAGCTCAGCGTATTAGTCGCAGAATGCTGACCCCAAACGAAAATCGTCAAGAGGGGTTTTTGAACCCCTTCGCAGGGAACCCTGCAAACAGAGAGGTAAGTTTTCAAGCCGCTCACTTGATATGTTTGGGTGCATATTAATATAGAGAAAAGCAGTCATCCGTTTCTCCCGGGCCAGGGCAAACAGACGTATCGTTAGCCCACCCATCTTCGCTATCACCAGACATGGCATCGACCCTCAGTCCAAATAGGCTATCAGTCCAGAATGGGCCCCCTCGATCATCACATTCATCATCACCTTCACTTGGCGGTGAAACTTTACGGTCAAGAGCAGACTCAACTATCTCTTGTGCAGATACTGTTGTTAGGTCAAGAGCAAACTCAGCAGCTACCACCACCAAAGCTGTATATGATGACGTCTCAGTGGAAGATGCCTTAAATCCGGATGCTCGAAATGAGGATGATTTCATCGTGCAAGATAATAAGTTTGCCTTCTCACCCGGCCAGCTCAATAAGATGCAAAATCCGAAGTCCCTGGCTGCCTTTCAAGCGCTTGGTGGCTTACATGGCCTGGAACGCGGCTTGCGGACAGATTTGGCAGCTGGATTGTCCATAGATGAGGGTCGCTTAGAAGGCACCATGAGCTTCCAAGAGGCGACGTCTGGGAACGCCCACCCCAAACAACAATTGTCCTCAATCACAGAAACACCTGCATCCGAGACCGACTCACAGTTCCAGGATCGCATACGCATCTTCAGCCAAAACAGACTGCCTGCTCGTAAGTCGACTGGCTTTCTGAAGTTGCTTTGGCTTGCATACAATGATAAAATTATTATCTTGCTTACTATCGCCGCTATTGTATCACTGTCTCTGGGTATCTATGAGACCGTCAGTGAAGGTTCAGGAGTCGACTGGGTCGAAGGAGTTGCTATCTGTGTTGCGATATTGATTGTCACCGTTGTCACAGCCGCCAACGACTGGCAGAAAGAAAGGCAATTTGCCAAGTTGAACAAACGTGTAAGTAAGCCGTCTAAGTGTCTTTGGATTCTTGTCTGACAGTCCTAGAACAACGACAGAGAAGTCAAAGCCGTCCGCTCGGGCAAGGTGTCTATGATTTCAATCTATGATATTACTGTTGGAGACGTTCTCCACCTTGAGCCCGGTGACTCTATCCCTGCTGATGGTGTGCTGATATCTGGTCACGGAATCAAGTGTGACGAGTCTTCTGCCACTGGCGAGTCAGATCAGATGAAGAAAACCGATGGATATGAAGCCTGGCGGCAAATCACAAATGGCACTGCTACGAAGAAACTCGACCCCTTTATGATTTCTGGCGGTAAGGTCCTTGAAGGTGTAGGGACCTTCCTAGTAACGAGCGTCGGACGATACTCAACTTATGGGCGCATCCTGTTGTCGTTGCAGGAGAATAATGATCCGACCCCTTTGCAAGTCAAGCTGGGAAGGCTTGCCAACTGGATCGGCTGGCTGGGCTCTGGGTAAGATGTGCAATCCTTTGCTTGTAGGCAATATGGCTGACCTCTCTAGCGCTGCAATCGTCCTGTTCTTCGCATTGCTTTTTAGATTCATTGCTCAACTCCCGGATAACCCGGGCTCTCCTGCGCACAAGGGAAAGGAATTCGTAGATATTCTCATCGTTGCTGTTACAGTTATTGTCGTCGCCATTCCTGGTGAGTTGTCTATTCCCGCAATGATGCAATAATATGAGTACTGATGAGAAATAGAGGGTCTCCCACTGGCTGTAACTTTGGCACTAGCCTTTGCTACAACACGAATGGTCAAAGAGAACAACCTTGTGCGCGTCTTTCGTGCTTGCGAGACGATGGGAAATGCCACAGTCATTTGCTCCGACAAGACAGGGACTCTAACCCAAAATAAAATGACTGTGGTCGCCGGGACACTGGGGCAAAAGAGCTTCGGACAAGATGACAATTCCAGCTCCTCGGTGACCGCAACTGAAACTTTCAAACAGTTTTCTTCCAGGATGCGTGACCTGCTCGTCAAGAGCATTGCAATTAACTCGACCGCTTTTGAGGAGGAAAGGGAGGGCTCGAAAGAGTTCATCGGGAGTAAAACCGAAGTAGCATTGCTACAACTGGCTAAAGACTACCTCGGAATGGATGTCACTGCTGAACGTGGATCCGCGGAGATAGTTCAACTGATTCCCTTTGATTCCGCCCGCAAGTGTATGGGAGTGGTGTACCGGGAACCTACAGTGGGCTATCGGCTTCTTGTCAAGGGAGCCGCTGAGATTATGGCTGGAGCATGCTCGATGAAGATCGCTGGTACGGATGGCTCTAATGGCATCACTGTTGATCAGTTCACCCAGGAGGACAGTCGGGAGATACTCAACACTATTGAATCCTATGCCAACAAATCTCTACGAACGATCGGGCTGGTCTATCGCGATTTTTCGAACATTTCCAGCTGGCCTCCGAGCTATATCAAGCCCTCTGAGGATGATTCAGATATGGCTCAGTTCGAAGATCTTTTCCGTGACATGACCTGGATTGGCGTTGTGGGTATCCAGGATCCTCTCAGACCCGAAGTTCCTGCAGCTATTGAGAAGTGCCGCACCGCCGGTGTGCAAGTGAAGATGGTCACTGGTGACAACATAGCAACAGCCACCGCCATCGCATCGTCCTGTGGTATTAAGACAGAAGATGGAATTGTCATGGAAGGCCCCAGATTCCGCCAGCTGTCGGATGATGAAATGGACAAGGTGCTTCCACGTCTTCAAGTCCTGGCCCGCTCATCGCCCGAGGATAAGCGGATATTGGTAGCACGACTGAAGCACTTGGGAGAGACTGTGGCGGTAACTGGAGACGGTACCAACGATGGCCCTGCACTGAAGACTGCCGATGTTGGCTTCTCCATGGGTATCGCTGGTACAGAAGTTGCCAAGGAAGCCAGCTCAATCATTCTACTAGATGATAACTTCAGTTCGATTATTACAGCAATCGCATGGGGCAGAGCTGTGAATGATGCCGTGGCCAAATTCCTCCAGTTCCAGATCACGGTCAACATCACTGCTGTCGTTCTAACCTTTGTTTCGTCTCTCTACAGCAATGAGAACCAAAGTGTGTTGAGCGCAGTGCAGCTGCTTTGGGTCAACCTGATCATGGATACCTTTGCAGCCCTCGCTCTTGCAACTGATGCGCCGACGGAGAAAATCCTCCATCGCAAGCCTGCCCCGAAGAGTGCCTCTCTTTTTACTGTGGTCATGTGGAAGATGATCCTCGGACAGGCAGTTTACCAGCTGGCCATAACTTTCATGCTATATTTTGCCGGAAGCCACATTCTCAAGGATCATCTCAGTGCCGATAATGGACAGAAAGAGCTCGCCACCATCGTGTTCAACACTTTCGTGTGGATGCAGATTTTCAATGAGTTCAACAACCGAAGGCTTGACAACAAGTTCAATATCTTCGAAGGAATGTTTAAGAACTACTGGTTCCTCGGAATAAATTGTATCATGGTTGGCGGCCAAGTCATGATCGTTTATGTCGGCGGTGAAGCTTTCGGCGTGACTCCTCTCAACAGCATCCAGTGGGCTGTTTGTATCATCTGTGCGATCGGTTGTCTTCCTTGGGCTGTGGTTCTCCGCCTGATTCCTGACAAGCCGTTCGGGATCGCACTCGACTTTGTTGTCAGAACCATAGCATTAATCTTGCGGCCTATCAGCAAAGCTTTTGAGTTTGTTGGAAAGATGCTCAAGTCTGCTGTGCGACCTGTTAAACGGGTTACCAAGCGGGTATTCAACAAGCGTCAGGAAGAAGACATTGGTAGACCTGATGAAGAGACTGCCGTGTTGACGGATCTGAGACGACAGCAAACCCCCGAGGCGCCAACGACTTCGGCCACAGTGCCTCCGATTACTATCACAACCTCTTGACGAATTCAACATACGATATGACTGTCGCTGTTCTGCCTCGCTGCTACAGAGCAGTTCCTCTGTATAATAGTTAACGAATGTACCACATGCATGGATATTGTATATACATATGCAGTGGCTGGGTGGTATAATGTCTTTTTATGTTGCATAGCGGGCGTTTTGTACTTTTGTTGGTTTATAGATTAGCGCGCCCATGATTTTTGAGATATACTAGATACTCCCATGTAGATAGTTAGCTTGAACCTATTCGAATCTATCACTTGCTTTTCAAACCATGCCTTGAGTTCCTTATCTCATTAGGATTTTCGATCACTGTAGAAATGCCTTCATTCAGTACTATATGCTTCTTGTCTGCTGCGGTTATATATATGAGACAATAGTGAGCAGATGGTAGAGAACTGGCGCTGTACTACTGTTTAAGATGAATACAGTATAGAATCTTCGACACGAACTCTTCAAATAAGTAACCAAAGCAACTTTGTTACCAAAACCGCAGGCGGGTGTGTATATGAAATGATGAGTACTTGGGTATGCTGTATGCTAAGCATAGGTTTATGCCTGAGGCGTCCAGGCCCACCTCCGCACCGCCGCCGCCCACATCATCATCATCTCGAAGACATCGATAGTTTGTAACTTCAACTCTTTGACTTACTCATTTCACTGCGCCCAATTCGACTTGTGCATAAGCCAGGAAGACAGTCAGTGTACCTTACCCCTATTCTCCATTGGACAGGGAGAGCAACAAATTGCTAGACGTCCCGTCTGTCCCTCGTCTCCCCGCTCCGTTAACGTGGGACTGGATAATGACGGTGCCTGACCATGAATTGAACCTAGCTAACATACAAACAAGCTGCCCGCTCAGCCTCACTCAGCCATATCTCTCGCTATACCACAGCAGATTAAACAAAGCTCCCTACTATAAACTAATTACCTCCGAGCCAACTCAACCTCCTGAACCACCCTCCGATCAAACAAAAGTACCCACCATGGCTCAACTAAACTACCGCACAATCAACATCGACGTGTTGGACCCTGAGTCCTCCGTCAACTTCCCCATGGAAACCCTCCTTCCCCCTACCCTCCCTGCCCCGACCACATCCAGCGAAGCCGCAAACGTCGCCGCCCAGGTGCGCCAGCTACTGCGCGGTGGGGACCCCGAGGGAGCGCTGCGCGCTGTCCTCGATACGGCTCCGCTAGGCGGAGATGACCGCGCAAAGGAGGTGCACTTGGCTACCGTTATCGAGGTGCTTCAGGGAATTCGACAGGGCGAGATGACGAGAGTATTGGAGGGGGTTTGTAATGGACAGGGTGGTTCCGAGCGGGCGGACTGCTTGATGAAGTACTTGTATGTTTTTCTTTCTCGCCTTTACGTCCTTTTCTTATGCTGAACGGCATTGTTTGATGGCTCTGGGTCCTGATTGTTATACTAGGTACAAGGGAATGGCGGCCCCTGGGCCTAGCGGCGGCGCGCAATCGCCTCGCAAATCGGTCTCCCCGCAGAGCACCGGATTCTCGCAGATTCAGGCCAGGAACCTTGGTGAAGGTGGCGGTGGTCAGCAGATGAGTGTGCTGTTGAGCTGGCATGAGAAACTGGTAGAGGTGGCGGGCACTGGGTCCATCGTGCGTGTGATGACGGACCGGAGGACGGTGTAATTCGATCGGACTGAGCTCTAGTTTTGAGATAGAGACAAGGGGATAGATAAATGGGTGATTGAGAAATCGTCGATTTCAAATGTTTTTTTCGTTCGTGCTGTGTTTATACTTGGCTGCCTTCGCTTTTCTGCCCCCGCAAATGGGATAATATCCTAGATTCTAACCTTATAGTTTACATACCGAACAACATATAGTTTACAATCCCCCGATCTCATCACCGATTAGAGAAATCACCACCGCCCAGAAGATCCTTCAAATTAACCTCTCCACTACCCCTAGCCAGAGGCTGAGCTTGTCCCTCTCCTTCTTTCCACCCAATCATGTAAATCAATCTGAACGTCGCGGGAATACCTCTCGACCCTTCTTCCTTGTGCAGTTCCCGGTAGATCGCCTCATTGGCGAGCAAAACATCACGCGATATCGGTCCCAACTCCCGGTGCAAGATAGCATTGTTCTCGCCCATCGACTGCAAGTCCTGCATGAGAGCAAACGTATCCGGGTACTCCACCACGATGTCCTCCACATCAACCGTGAGCATCTTGAACCCGGCCTTATTCAGCAATCCACCTACATCACGCACATCCGCCAGTGGTGAAACATGCGGACTCACACCACCCCGTCGCTCCATATCCGCCAGCTGCAATGACGTCCGGAGCTCGAACAATGTATCGCCGCCGAACATAGCCGCAATAAACGGACAATCCGGCTTAAGAATAGAGTTCACTTGCGCTAGCAGCGAGGGCAGGTCGTTAATCCAGTGAATGGAGAGGGAAGACAGGACGGCATCGAACGTGTTCTCCTCGTAAGGAAGGCTCTCGAGGTCGGGGATAACCTCCCGCTTGATGGAAATCTCCTTGTTGAAGGGCTCGTCCGCATCACGGTGGAGAAGGGCTTGCGAGGTGTCGACACAGGTGAGGTTCGAGATGCGGGTTGCGAGGGGAGGTGAGTTTGGGTTGACGGGGTCGATGTCGGGCGTTGTTAAGGCGCGAGCGATATTGCAGCTGTTTGCACCGAGGTCGAGCACATTCGGAATATCTCGTTTTATATCCTAGATGCCACATCGTTAACCATGGAGTTCATATTGATATGGATGTAGCAGTCAAGACGCACTAGTAACCGCTCGCATAGCCGCATGGCTACCTCATCTTTGAGGTAATCTGTCTTCCGGCTCTCTTCAACATTCCCGGCCGCGCGGTCCTTCTGTATATGTTTTACCTTGCGATTGAATATCTCCAGGACGGGGTTGCCGGGCGTTTGGCTGGCGTAGGTTCTGGTGGCTCTGTATGTGAATGTCCGGGGTGAAAACACCGCCGGACGGAAGATGTGGCGGAGAGACATGGCTATGCCTCGGGGGTTCAATTGCACTTTTGGAGCAAGTTAGAGGACCTGGGGCATTGCGGTTATGTGGTTATGAGGGGTGTAAGGTCGAAGAAGTTGCGGCGGAGATTGAAAATGCGGGAAGTTTGCGGCGTGACGTCGGCGGAGCTTTCAAACTGAATTAAATTCCATTCAACTCCGCATTTCGTGCGTTGTCAACATTTCCTTCCCCGCGGGCTTGCGCCCATCATTACGAATCCGAAACTATTATGGGTGTCTGTGAGAAACAATCTTGACCCTATTGGTAAAGATACTGTGGATCTTTTGGTGGCGTATGTACAGATTGTCATTTGTATCTTCCCCTATTGGGGTAATTGTTTCGGGTCGCGCTATGGCTTTTTTTTGGATTTGCGAGGCTAATGCATACAAGCGTAGGGCATGACTTGCTTGACTTTACGTGCTTCAATTTAGTTCCTCAACATGTCGCGTCCTTTCCCTTACGCCTACATTTCTTGTCCATGTGCCGACACCCCTGTTCCCGACCCAGCCAGGAAGCGGAGATCAAGAGAGACTTCCCACAAGGCCAATCCGGAGGCCCCCAATGCTCCAGTTCCTCAGGATTATGACTTTGAAGATGAACGCACGTTCGACCCGCGATCTCCCCGGTCCAACTTTTCTTTGTACCCGCCAGAGCAACTACTATACTGCGAGGACTGCCATCAGATTAAGTGTCCCCGATGTATAACAGAGGAGATTGTATGCTGGTATTGCCCTAACTGTCTGTTTGAGACACCGAGTAGCATGGTTCGGAGCGAGGGAAATCGGTAGGTCGTGTTTTTCTTCTTTTTTTTTTTTATAGGAGTGTACTCGGTCACCTTACCAGATGATTGCTAAACAAGGGTCATTATAGATGCGCCAGGAACTGCTTCAATTGCCCCATATGCACTGCTCCACTCGCGGTTACTACATTGGAGAATGTCACCGGAGGTGGAAGTCAACAGGGGCCGTGGGTACTATCATGCGGCTATTGCATGTGGACAACTCTAGACATCGGCGTCAAGTTCGATAAGCCCACCAACATCCGCACGCAGTTGTCCAAGATGACGGATTCTTCCCGGGGAAGACAGATGTCCAAGACCTTCAGTGACCTCAAGTCCCCACTATCCACGTATTCTTCGATTGACGATCACTTTCCATCGCCTAGCGAGATGAGAGCGGATGAGACCAACCCGGCCAACGAGCAACCCTCAGGGCCATTGAATCCAGAGGCGCGATTCCAGGCACTGAAGGGTTTCTACAAGAGTCAGATAGCATCAACCTCCTCATCACCTAACGACCCCCTGGCTGATTTCGGAGCGGGATTCTCTTCCCCGGGGGCCCTGAACCGCATCATGTCCCTCTACACCTCATCATCCCGTCTCGGCAATCTCTATGGCGGTACCAACAAAAAACCGAAATCCAAACCGCCAGTCATGCGAGAAGCTCTCACAACCAGCGAAGGACTAAGGGTGCCGGCGCCCGACGCAGAAAACGCACTAATCCGACGCATGGCCTCCGACGACTGTGGATGGGACGGAATGGCTTCCATCGAACAGCGTACATTCCAATCCCCCGACGCACGGTTCGTAGAAGACCTCCTCCCGCTGCCGGTGCTACTTCGCACGAAACGGTCGAAACGTTGCAAGTCGTGCAAGCATATCCTTGTCAAACCCGAGTTCAAACCGCAATCGACTCGGTTCCGCATCCGTCTCATCGCCCTCAGCTACATCCCCTTGCCAACCCTCAAACCCCTAGTTCCCAGCCCCTTTGCGGGACTTCCGTCCGTCCCACCCGCCGCGGCGCCAAACCTGGACGCCCTATCACCGCTGAAAACCGTGCAGCTCCTGCTCACCCTAAAGAATCACATGTTTGACCCGGTGCGGGTGACACTCGCCACGCCGTCGGTGACACCCGGGCGCGTGGCCTCAAAAGTCACCATCCTGTGTCCGCAATTCGACATCGGCGCTAACAGCGACGTGTGGGACGAGGCCCTGCAGGGTTCGACCGCTCCGGGTGATGCGCGCGCCTCCCGATCCGGCACCCTAGGCTCCACCGAGAAAGTCGCAGAGGCCGGGAAAGTGTGGGATAAGGGACGTAACTGGACCACCGTCGTCCTGGAAGTCGTACCCGGGACATTACCCGGCGGCAGTACCACAGGACGTAACCGCATGAAACAGCATGATGATGACAACGACGATGATAACGATGACTCCGATGTCGACTCCGACGGCAATGCCAATGCCCTGGATTGGAGCGGACAAACTAAGGACCCTAACCAACTGCTTCAGCCGGACGAAGATATCCTGGAGATCCCTGTCTTTGTGCGCATGGAGTGGGACTCCGAGAACCAGATCGACCAGGAGCAGTCGGTTGGTAAGGGACAAAATTCAGACACGGTCAAGAGGGAATTGGCGTATTGGATGGTGTTGGGGGTAGGGAGGATTAGTCCGGAGATGGGATTTTAGAATATTGGTGGTTCTCATGCTGCTTGATAGATGTCTTTTCTTTTAATTACATACATACCCTTATTGTTCGGATATTCTGGATGAAACTCGAGCCTTTGGTGTCCTGAACCTCATTCAATATATAAATGTATACCTATATGTATATCCCTACGGAAATACAGATCCAGCAGAAGACGTGTAGGGAATACGAACTAAATGCTACTAAACAATAAGCTTAATCGGGACAAGAGAAATTGGCCACGTGCGCAGAACCCAAATGAACATCTACATGAACTACGGGGACGGAGCCGGAAGAATAAAATCTGGGGAATATGCGCGGACAAGAAGAAGAAAAAAAAAAGGAAAAGGAAATAAGAAATATTTTTTGTTTTTCAACCACGCCGAACAACAGGAAAAGCCCGGACCAAAAGATCATGAATGATATTATCACATCACATCACATCCTCTTTTTCATTAGGGAACCCTAAACCCGAAGGACCAGATCAAGAAGCTACCCACCACCGCACAGCGCACGCTGACGCAATGCACAACAAGATATTGCCGTTCCTCCTCGTCCCAAGTGTTTCCTTTTTTTTTCTTGTCTACTTCAAGAAAGAGAAAAAAAGACGTAAGCCCGCGTTCTTGTTCTCGAAAATCCCAGACTTATTTTTCTCTCATTGGCCTAATCACAGGAAAAATATAGAAGACTTTAAAAGGACATAAGGGAGAAAAATTGGCATCTAGAAGTCAGAGGCGCTGCTCTGGGGGAACTCGAAGACGACGTTGCGGCCGGTCAAACGGCGGTAGACCTCGCCGTAGGCATCGAGACGGTGGTCAACACCACCACGCTCCTTCTCATCCAGGATGACCTTGAGGGTCTTGCTGCCGTCCTCCTTGGTGCGGATGCGCTTGCCGACGATCTCAACGGGGTAGACCAGGTCGCCGAGGATGGCGTCGTGGACAGCAGTCAGAGTGCGGGAACGGGGACGCTTCTGCTTCTGGTTGGTGCGGGAGTTGACAGAGCGCTTGGGCTTGGGCAGGATGCGGCGCTGAGCAACGAAGAGGACGTGGCGGTCGGAGAACTTCTTCTCGAGCTCACGGGTCAGGCTATTTCGGGAAGTGTTAGTCTCGGAAGATATCTCAATCTAGAAGAACCAGGTTCTGGATGTGTGTTCGTACCGCTGCTGGATCTTGTGGAAGCCCTGGAGGAGAGGGACAGGGACGAAGATGATGACAGCCTTCTTGCCGTGGCCGACCTCAACCTGTAATGATATAAATCGTCAGATCAACTTTTGCGGGATAAGATTATTCAATTGCGCATCTGTAATTTTTGCAGGTGCAGGCCATTTTCGTGTAGAATCAGAAATTGTTTCTCTGGTCGCCCCCTCTTTCATTCCAGCCCAGTGATGGACACACAATCATCCTCCATCTGGATTGTACCGCCAGCTGACGCACCAAGCACACATGGCTTGATTCCACCATAAATCCCTTCCCATCGCAACAAATATCTCTCCTTCCCACAAACGACCAGAGACAAAGTCTGACGCTGCAACGTGCGGTGCCAAATAGATCGGGCAGATCTTACCTCACGGGCAGAGACGAACTGCAGAGGACGAAGGGTGGCCTTCAGGTCCTGTGTGTTGCTCTCCAAGTCGAAGAGAGCGCCGGCGATCGCGTTCTCCAGCTCGGAGGGGTTCTGCCTCGAGGGCGAGTTGAGGGCGATCTTGTTGATAGCAGCCATTTTTGCAGACGAGCGACGGATAGCGGGCTGTGCTGCTGGTGCTGCCTTTCCTTGTCGCGGGTTGTTGGGGGTCGTGGGAATAAATTCGAGGATTGAAACAGAGGTCCGTCCAGCATCCAATTCTGCTCCGGTTGGTGTGGGATCGGAGGCTCGGCGCCTCGCTTAGCGACACGGCGCTTGCCCACCCTAGGTTAGCGCATTGCCCTCCTAGGGAAAGCCCGGTCCCGTGACCGCTCTGCCCTCGATATCAGGAACATCAAAAGAACGCTTATCTCCTATCAGTTATTATCGTCTATGATATTACTAGAACATAGGCTCCATAGAAAACTATCCTCTACTTGGTACAGATGCTCAATGGCATCTCACCCCATCTGTGATAGCAGGAGGTAACTGAAAATATGGTTAAAGAAAATAACCCTTCACACGGTGAGAATACCGAATTCCTACCAGTGCAACATCCGGGGAAACCTATACATAATGATAAAGACAAAAACCTCTCGCTGAGTGTCAGAGAATCTGGGGGGTTTAAAAAAACAGAAACAGAACAGAAATGAAAAGGCACCAAGATCCGGGATGAAGCACAAACATAAACGAAAACACAGGTTGACGCCGGGATATGAGAAACTACAATGATGACACGCCATGCCTTCAAACCGCCCTTGGTGCGGCACTGTCCCAAACATCCTAGGTAATTACTCTGTAATCAAACCTAGTCACGAGATTGCTGCATGGAAGAACAAACATTACGGACTGTAGAGCAGACACACAGCCGGAATTAACAAGCACAACCTTCTTTGGCAGTGGCAGTAGACCGGTCTCCCAGGTTGACTCGCGAGTCCTCCGCCGGACGGCCAGCTCCCAAAGTAGTCTGGCCCGTACCGGCGCCAGCTCCGCGTCCACTCTTCAAACTGCTCTCTGGAATAGCATTGGCAATGGCAGTGAAGACCTCCACAACGTTCACACCCGTCTTAGCGCTAGTCTCGAAGAACAGTAGGCCTTCTTCGTCCGCATATGAACTAGCCTCCCGTGTCGAGACCTTCCGGGCATCTCCGGGAGTGGCATATTGCTCCTCCTGAGGTTCACCAGCCGCGTCATCTTCGTCAGCAGTAGCAGCAGGGGGTTGCTGTTCGCCATCCACCTGTGACTCCCCAGAAGCTTCGTTCCCGTCGTTGGTCAAGTCCAGCTTATTGCCGACGAGGGCGATCACAATCCCAGGGCTGGCTTGCCGCTGTAGTTCGGCGACCCAGTGTTTGGCCTTTGTAAGGGAAGGTGGTTTGGTAACATCGTAGACTACCAGCGCCGCCTGAGCGTTACGGTAGTACATGGGGGCAAGCGAGGCGAACCGCTCCTGACCGGCTGTATCCCAGATTTCGAACTTGATCGTCCGGGTCGGGAGGGAGCATTTTTGAGTCAAGAAGGCAGCTGGAGGCACGTTAGCACCGGGAAGAGGTTGCATCCAATGCCGCTCAAAATTCGACAAGTTTGGGTCTCCTACCTCCAATAGTCGGCTCTTTGTTTTCTTGAAAGTCATTGTTGACAAATCGCAGAACTAGCGATGACTATTCACGGCCATCCATTCATCCATTTGTCAGTCTTCCAGGTTACCCGTGTACAACGGCAAGAGGCGAAGGGAATCAACCGAGGCCGTACCTTTCCAACCGCCGCCTCGCCCAAAAGTACCAGCTTCACGCTACTACTCGGCTTCGGAGTATTTGTGCTAGTTGACTCAGACATGGCAGCAGAGCCCAACGGATGGGTGGCTATACACGATTAGGTTGATTTGCAGGGACGGGACGCCAGCACGGGCGGGAATTATCAATCTCGTCGATGATTTCAGCTCGCCAGGGGCGGGTAAGGTCGACAAGAACTTAGAGAGCGGTAAGTAATCAGGGTAGCCTGAAGGAAACGTCAGCCCCGGGGACACGAGAGAGAGCCTAAGTTGGAGACCTGAGCAAGGGTTGCGAAGGGGGAAAAAAAAAATAGACAAATAGAAATCCAGGATCACCAACGTATTGCACCAATACCAGGAGAAAATAGCGGTGGACACAAGTGCACAGTCGCAAGGTACTAGGAAAGATCGATACCCAGTGAGGCGGAGGGAATTAAACGGTCGTCACTTTAGATGATGGAGAGGTCGCCCCAATCCGGTCTAGCGGGTCACCTCCAGCACGGTGGCAGTCACGGGATGTTTCCGTCCTGACGGATTTCGAATCTACTCACTGGCATTCTGTACTTCCAGCGGGTAACCCCGGACGGCAAATATTATTTCCTCCCCCTCCAATCCTTCATTGAAACCACAATACATGATCTGTGTCGCCCTCTTCTCTCCCTGTTTTTATTTTCTCATTCACCCCATGGTTCCAACTCATCAACTTGATTGTACAGAATCCATGTCCAGTTCAATGGATGGTGAGACATATCAACTTCCAACTGGCGAAACAGTACCCAACTCTCAATCTCCTATGATTGGTAGGAGATGAACCTGGTCAACGCTAGTCTGGCTACTGTCTTTGAGGCATGCTGTCAACAATGACAACATATCATGCAGGCTAGGCATGACGTGCCAGTGTCCACCAACGAGGGTGATCGCCAGGGAGTTGGGAACCATTTCCAATGACGCCCAGCCCACTGGCGCGGACAACGTTGCACAGCATGATTTGTGCAGATCCCCGGGCCGTAGGCTGTAGCTGCCCAAAATACAAACCACAATAATCATAAGAATAATAATCCTCATACTAATTGATTAGCACATTCAATGGGGGCTCGAACACCCTTGATGTTTGCACCAGTACCCACCAAGATAATGCGCTGCTTACAAGAATTTCAGCAAATCAGACTGCTGATACTCAGTGTGCCGCCGCAGCCAGGCCCCCGGGGGATAATCAACCCACAGCCGTGTCATGGCCTGTGACTCGTTCACAATAGAATTGAGGCTTGTACCAAACGTCATCAGGTGTTCAATGAGTGAAGAAAGGAAAGTAAACAACGAGCAGAAGGTTGGAGAAGGCACGCCTGTTTCCATTCTTAAGATGTGCTTGTAATATGATACACATGCACTCAGGACACATACACAAAAGTCCCAGTGACACTTGAACGAATAGAGAAATTAGCAAGAAAACGAAGAGAAAAACGGAATGTTTGACCGCGAGGTCGCAAGCTCTAATGTTGGTATCAACCCATGTATCCCAAAAAAAACCATCCTGTCTATGTCAAACGCCGAACAAATCCAAAACCCGAAGATAATAGCGAGGTAAAAAAACAAAAACAAAAAAAAAACGGAAAAAGCACTTTTGATGAACAGATCGTGGACCTGCGCTGGTTCATATCGATGGTGAAATTAAAGTTGTAAAGTAAAAGGATCGAGGTCGAAGGTCAAAATGGCAGCAGCCATGAGTCGGAAAGTGGTAGCGAATGTGACCTTGAAGAGGCGTATTAAAAAGGTTATAGACCCGAAACCAAAAAGGCGAATAACGAAGCGAATAGAGTAATGAAACATAGTGTTACAGAAACTATGACATCCCGTTAGCCCTGAAACCGACAAGCAGTTGAGATTTGGGGGGAAATTCCACTTACAATGAAGATCGACTTCATCGACACGTGAACTCCGCAGACCATGGCGCCAATAGAACCACAAACTTTTCGCTCGAAACAATAACATCATGGATGTGCTTAACCAATGCCTCTATGGCATTTAGCTGGACTGATCGGACTCGTCTGTTTGGACGCCGGTAGTATCGTATCCTCCTCGTCCCATGGTCACAGCTCGAATATCACGAATTTTCATAAAACTCTTTGAAACGATGGTCAGACGTTGCGTTCTCACTGCGATCGAATTTGGGACCAAGGATGGGAGAAGATTTGTGGGAAGGAGTACTCACTCAAAGGATTAAATAATGACAAGGCGTGCCTTGTGGCCCGTAATCTCCAATAAATAGAGCAATAAAAAGCCGGTGGTAAATATTGATGTGCGGGTCTGATTATTGATCGATTATAGCGTCAAGCGAGGTACCCAAAAAATCCCAGACAAAAGGCAGGCGGTATTAATGCAGACAACAGATGATGCAGCTGCAGTTGAGATCGGAAAGGTGATCCTTTTAAGAATGCTCAATCCTCTGGCGCTGGGCAAAAATAGGCAGGGCAATGCAGCACAGACAGCGCCGACAAGTAAGTAGTAGATCTGTAAGGCAGGAATGTGACGCCGCTAAGATGACCAAGTAAATGGACTGGAAGAATGAGG
The DNA here is from genome assembly GCF_009193645.1 of Aspergillus pseudonomiae. Lineage (NCBI taxonomy): Eukaryota > Fungi > Ascomycota > Eurotiomycetes > Eurotiales > Aspergillaceae > Aspergillus > Aspergillus pseudonomiae. The sequence goes on from NW_022476103.1 coordinate 113,111, forward strand.
AAGAGTGGAGCCCCAATCAGAGTCGATAGGTCGAATTTTATTTTTCTATGCTTTTCCTTTTCCTTTTTTTTCTTTTCCCGCTCGAGCGCTTGCGACGTTGTTTATTGTGAATTGTCCTGGTATCTTTTCGAATCGATGACAAACTGGCGCGTAGCAGGGAGGTGCTGGATAAATATTGAATCAAGCAATCTGATCAAACCCCGACCCAAGGAGTCAAAATAGATAAGACTATGCAGCCAGCAAGGAGGTCGTCCTAGCGATTAAAGAGTGCCACGGAAGTAGAGCTCCGTCTAGTTCGGCGATAACCAAAGATCGGACGAGGGATAGGATAGGGCGTTCGTTGGTAACGTCACAAAAGATGAGAGGACGTAAGACGAAGAGGACAGGGGCGAAAGTACGAAGAGAGGGAGGAGGGAGGAGTACAGGGAGAGAGTTCCTTATATAATTAAGGAATGATGGAGTGAAGCGAAAACTTGAAGGGGGGTTTCCGTTATATGTAGTACTCTCCCGCAATGGCCTCAATTTCTCCATCAGTTATTATTATTTTTTTCCCTTTTCAAAAAAAGAAACGAAGAAAAAAA
>NW_022476104.1:0-110747 GCF_009193645.1 Aspergillus pseudonomiae
AAAAAAAAAAAAAAAAAAAGGAAAGAAAAAAATTTGGGGCAAGCGGGATTCTGGGCGCTTCGGAGGGCCCAACTTCAGGTTCTGCGATATGATTGAATGAAACAGAAAATAGATTTTCGGGACGTGGCGCTTAACTATCAGTTGTTGAACAAGGATTTCTTTTTCTGTTTGTTCTTTTGTTTTCTATTTCTTTTTTTTCTTTTTTTCTTTTTCTTTTTGTTTACTATTCTTGTTACTCCGTGTCAATGAGCAGGGCAATGTTTGTCAAGTGGTACGTGTAAGGAAGCGGTGACTATTTTGATCCCGACTATTGCGCGCCTATTCTCCATCCAGCGAGGTCTAGATTGGGGAGGTCCCCATTCTTAACGTCTTTCAGTGGGCGTTTCATGTTATATTTAGCCAGGGTCTCTTTTGATCCTGGTTCCAAACTGTTCTCACCCTGATGGAGTTATTGACGCGCAGTAGGTAACTAAAGCAATATGCGAACCTCCAATATTGTCGCATATCCGACGGAGATGTACTCCGTACACCGAAAGGGAACTCCGGAGCTAGGACCGCTGCCTCATCGACACCTGAGGCTGATCACTCGAACAGAGCCTACCTACTAAGTGCCCAGTGCTAGACCACTTCAGGGCTGACGGCAGTTGGAGGGAGAATAACATCCAATCAAGAGTTGGTGGAGAAACCGCACTGACTCTTGAGCTTCAGTTGGCCCGAGTTGCATCAAACACCCCAGGGCGTAAGAAGGCATTCGGCGATTCGCCGGTTGGCCTTCTACGGTGTAACCAACCGCTGTAAGTGATAGATGTTGGCGCACGAGCTAGTCGATCGTTGCATATCAGTGGTTCGGAGTGACTGCCTTCCTTGTGTCTAGTAGAGGAGGTGGTGAGGTAGTATTGATATGCGCTTGTTGGACTATCTTGGAGCTCAGACCATCGTGGTTATATCGGTTTCCCACCATTGTTACAGGGAGATTGTTGGCACCGTATGATAGTTGGGCCGGGTTGATTGTTATGGACTCCTTCGGGGGGGGGACTAGTAGTCCTGAAATAGGTTTCTTTTGCTTCTTCAATTATCGTCTACGAGTAACTTGGTAACTTGGTGTATGTCTTACTTTTTTTTTTTTACTCTCTGGATCCTGGTTCTGGGCGGGATTGTGTTTGGGACTGAGTGCAACCGAAGAGCAGTTGGATTGCCCCTGAGTCCAGAAGTATGCATAGGAGTGGGTCCGTCCTTCACGGTTCACTTGCGATCGGCCGCCCTAGTGGGGGGTTAGTGGCCGCTTGTGAGCCGTCCACTGTCTCTCGTTTCTTACTATCGCTGGTCTGGCTTGGAATTCTTCCATTCCAGAGATCTTTTATCTCCAGATCTTGGTCTGGGTTCGCCACTCTCGGTGCGATCTCCGTGCAGGTACGTATGTACTTGGAGTATACCATGTGCCCAATTTTCTGAATATAGACTTTTTCTTCAAAATTGGGAAAACTAAGAATAGAAGTACTTGTTTTCACGGTTGGATAGTCTTTTTTGTAACCGCCCAAGATGTTCAATCTTCTAAGGAATGGTCCAAATTAATACTGACATGCTTTTTGATAAACGCCCCACCTGACCTTTCCCCCCCTCCGAATCAGGTAATGCTCACTATTTGGAGGCTGTCTTCCCGAACCGCCAATCCTTTTCTCCTTTCCACCCCTTAGTCTGGTTGTCTTTCCAAGTCTCCGGCTCCTGGTCACCTTCACTCCTGGACAAAAAAACTAGACTCCTTTACCCAATCGTCCATCAATCAACAGACGCCAGTCTAAGGTCTATCACTGGCAATCCCACTCTTAGTCTTACCCCCTAAAGACCCGGCGCGTGTCATCGCCCGTTTTGCCCGTGCTCCCCAAGGAGTCAAGGCTCATCGTCACCATGAGGGTGCGTCGATCCTATGCCCCCGTTGGCTAACGGGTGATTCTGATTCTCTCTCCCCTTTCCTGTTTCTGATACAATTTGAATTCCACTATAGCATGTTTCTTGGCCAATTCCATTGCGCGCTCTCCCATAAAAGTTAATACGCCTGTCATGGCCCCAGACTGGGCTTCTCCGCCGGCTCCTGGCGCCTTATCGTCGGCCACTGTTGCGTCCGCCGTCTCCCATCAACCAGACTATCAAGGGACTGGTGACACTGGCGGTTGGCCAAGTCCTCCTCCCTCCGCATCCTCCACAACCGCTCCTCCTCATCCTCCCTTTCCGGTCACTTCTCCTACGACCACCTCCCCCGTGCGCAGGAAGCCGCTGCCCCAGAATGCGGCCGCTGTAATAACCCCTCGCCGGTCCGAGTCCTCTTCCAGTGCCTCCTTCCCCGAAGGCGTATCGCCTGCAGATCCTCCATTCCCTGTCACGAGCGTTTCTGACGTGCAGAACCATTCTCGCTCCGCTTTGTCCCAATCGTCCGTCTCCGTTCCCGCGGAGGACCCCTCTCTCTTTGTGCCCAGGGATCTAGATAGGTATGAAAGTCGTGGCGCTCTTTGTTCTTATGCCCTCTTATCCGGCGCCGTCTCCCCGGTTCTGATCTTCATTCTGACACACTCGCCTGGTCCCCACCTGGGCAGAGACCGTCCTATACCCATACCCCCTTCCGACGTGTCACAGCTAATCCCGCTCTTTTCTTGGCTACCCTCAGACTTCCCCATGCTAGACAGCCCGCGCCTCCTCTTCGCATAGACACATCCGCCTCATACATAGATTCGCCGGACAGCGACGTGGGCGTTGACGCGGACTACGGCTCCCAATTCGCGAATGGGGGGCCAGTGCATAGTCGTCTCGTTAGCGAACCGTTTATCCCAGTACTCAAGTCGCCCTTAATAATGCAGAAACGGGCTACGACAATGCCCTTACAATATCCTTCTCATCGACCCCCTCCGCTCCATATCGATTCGAGCGGACGTTCTACGTCCGGCGTTGTAGACGCTAAAATTCCAAAAACTCCCGGCCGCAAAATTAGCTCATTCTTTGGCTGGCGAGGCGCCGTTGCGACGTCACCTGGCGCAGAATCATCGAGTACTGAAATCTCAGATCTTGGTAATTCTCCGCTCCCATCCCCAATGCCTCCTTCCCTACCCAGTGCGGTGACGCCGTCCACGACGGTGCCATTCGATGCCTCCAAGGGGTTTCCACCGCGCAATCCGTCCTTGAGTAGTGCAAGTATTCTGGAGACAGGACCTTCCACGGCGCATGTGGCTGAGCTCGAAAATGAACTCCGGGAAATCAGTTCTGAGTTGGCTGGCTCCATACGGCGGGAGATGGAGTTGGAGGACTTGGTTGAAAGACTTCAATCAGAATTGCCTTTGGACAATGGAAACCGACGTACCAGTGACTATTTTTCTGATTCGGGTACCAGCTCCATTCGCCTTGTGTACGATGGGCGGATCGACGATGTTGAAAAATATCGGCGGGCATCGGAGCAGGAACGGGCTCAGTTGAAAGTAGATTTAACGCAGAAATGGCAGGAAGAGCGGGCTCGCCGCGCAGCGGCAGATTCACATGTCCAAATATTGGAATCACAAGTACATCAGGTATGTCGATACACCTCTGCTTCTGTATCATACGGTATGGAACTGACCTGCTTTCATTAGCTCCGACGAGAGAGAGTTGACCTCTCCGATCTGTCTTCTCGGACAAAGGAACTCGAGGGTGCTCTGGAAGCTACTCGCAGAAAATTGGCGGAAGAGCGGCAGATCAAAGATAATTTTGAAGACTTGCTCACAGCCATGCGAGTAGAGCTGGAGCAGATTCGAAATGAGCGCGATCACCTTCGTGATCACATGGTTCCCGAATTAAAGAGTAGCGCAGCATCTATATCGGATGCCTCAGAGGTTCAGCGATTATTGGAAGAGCTTGAAGCCCTGAAGATCGAGAATGCTGCGCTATCACAACTGCAAGGTGGCCGATTTGCTACCATATCAGAGGATAGTGAAACTCCCAAGAGAAACTCTGCAGTGGGATTGTCGCGCTCCAGCTCATTGGCTCGGATGCATTCGAAACCTACCGTACGAACAGGACTGTCCCGTTCCAACTCTCTGTCGCAATCAAGCCCAGGCACTCCCAAGGGGGGTGACGCCCGGGAATCCATGGCGGATCGCATGGAGAGTGTTGAAGCACAGCGCGATGCACTTCACCACGCCCTTCGGCGTTTGCTCGACCGTCAAGCTTACGAAGCTCGGGAATACGAGAAGCGTATCCGACTCATGGAGCTAGAGGTTGCTCACGCACAACAATTAGGATCTCCACGCAAAATTGGTTACGAGAGAGAAGTCCGCAGCCTGAGAGAGGAAGTCAATCATCTCCGGCAACGCGCCGAAGATGCGTTGGATCAGAAATGGCAGTGCGAAAAGGGATTGGCAGGGCTCAAGATGGACCTTGACCGTGCTGAGCAGGAGACAACGTCCCTTCGGGTGTTACTGCAAGAACACGATATTACCATTCCGGAGGGCCTAGGAGCTGACCAAGAGGGCTTTGCTGAGGTTCTAGCCACCTCCTCATCATTAGAATCTGCATATAAGCAGCTCCAGGCTGAGCGGGAGCAAGCTGAAGCAAGCGCCGCTCAGTCACCTCTGGAAGAACATGGCCAGCTAGCAGCCTCGGTCAGTCGAACGGAAAGCCTTTCGCAGCATGTGCAGAATCAGCTTGAGAGGAACAATGCATTGCGCAGCCGTTTGGCAGACGCTATCGGCAAAGGTGAAAAAGAGCAACAGGTTTCTGCGGTTCGGATCAATGAAATGCAGGCACGTCTCAAGGAGCTGGAAGACACCCTTTTGATAGCTCAGCAACATGCTGAGGACGAAATGGCTCGGCACGAAGACGAGATTCAACAGCTGAATGAAAGCCATAATGCTCAGTTGTTGCGGATGAAGAACGGTGCTCGTAGCCCCGCCGGCTTGTCCCCCATGCCTCCTTCGTCGCCCTTCGTTGCACGGTCGCCTCGCTTAGACAAGACCACTAGTGGCGATGGAATTTCGCTGAACCAGGCTGTAAAGCCGGAGGCCTTGGAGCGGCGGGTGAAAGAGCTCGAAAGACTTCTCCGCGACGCCGATATGGAGATGGGGGAGGTAGTTAGCCGCATGAACCGTGCGCAGATCGAAGTGGCTGAACTCCAGTCTGACCGGTAAGCACCGTCGGTTTTTCTTGTTGATTGGGTGATGACTCTAACGTGTGTACAGAGACGAGGCACTTCGCCAAACTCGGAAACTCCAGGCCGAGATTCAGGCTGAGCGGGATGCCTTCAAGGCCCTACAGGGCTGATCTACCTCCAGACTATGTTACGTTATTAATCTTGTATATATACTGACGATTGTGGCCCCTGGCGCTTGGTGTCGGTGTTCCGGTGTTACACAGAGTCGCGATTATTGTTTTGGAGGCGCATGGTAGCGCCTAGTTCGTGATGCTTTTCTTTGGCCCAAGACCACCACTACTTGGGCGCTGTGCATATTGACGACATTTGTATATGGTCGATTTTGAATCCACACGGGACGTGGACATGTATATATCATGATCACGATGTGATCAAATTTAATACACATATAGATAGAGAGGGGGAAAGGGCGACCAAGAGTAATACATGCATGCAATTGATCTTATCCCTTCCGCGTGTTTGCTTGGTTTGCTCACTTTCTCTTCTTGATCTGTCCTCCAAGGAATGCACATGTCTCAGACATTCAACAACTATGTATCAGTGCTCCACATAGCGGTGATGGGAGATTTTTTTGGCTCCTTTATAAAGTGCGATCCATAGACTGTTTCAAGCTTTTGTCTACCTCGCTTCTACTGTATCTGCCTTAGCCAAACGCAAACAACCGCACAACTTCGTCGCCATGGATTTCCTCCCGGGTAAGCTTATAACAATAAACGCCTTCCTAGCTGTCAACTAACAACGGGCACAAGAATCCATTCTCTCCCTAATCCAAGACAACCCCACAATCCAACAACTCACCTCATCCTCGATCGTGTTTCATGTCAACAACGCCCGCACCACATACCTGGATCCCTACATTTCCCACCTGAAGACAACCTACCTGGACCCATACATCGTCCAACCTCTCGCCACAATGCTCGCCTCTTCAATGCCCGATCTTGTATCGGTCCTGGTCCTCGCTCTCGTTCTCATCATCTCTCTCAAGGTCCTCGACTATGCGCGACGTGTCGTCATGTTCTGGATTACGTTGGCGCTGCGATTAATCTGGTGGGGATTCATCCTCGGAGCCATCTGGTACGCGTATACTGCTGGGCTAGAGAAGACCGGTCGCGATCTAGGCTGGCTCTACGGGGTCGTGAAGGGATTCGCAGAGAAGTTCCAGGATGGATTTGAGGGCGGTCAGAGATCGTCGTCGGCTACTGGAGGTTGGGGAGGGTATGCTTCTGGTCGGGAATTTCAGGTCCCTATGGGGAGAGGTTGAGCTTTTAGCCGCCTCGGCCTGGCTTTTACGAATCATGTGCGATTGATGTTGTTGCGCTGTTCTTGGGTATATGCTGGAGAAAAATGCCAACTTGGGGAGTTGGTGATAATCGCGTTCACAGCGTTGATTTTTTCGCTTTTTCCGTCTTTGCACTTTTACGATGTTGGATTTATGATGCATACATTATTCATTATTTTCGACATTATTTTGTTTTCATGACGGTGTGTCGGTTTAGATACATGGCTTCTATATCGTGGCATTTCTGCGCCTTTGATGACGGAGCAAGCACACCATGTTTGGGTGTTGCATTGCTTGCTCGCCAGCGCGCTGATGATCATTATTGGCTCTGATCTGGCTAAGCGGGCAAATCCCTGCCACGGGATCAAAGCGTATCAGTGACCTTCTGGCGCCCCTTGGCGGTCGGATCATAACAACAAGTTGGAGGGATTAAATGGCCCCGTCTTGTTGCTGCTGGTAGGTCCCACCTGTATGTTCGAACAAGGCTATTTGACAATTAATTCCTTCATATTTTTGATTGATCGATCATATGTCTGCATCCTCGTAATTAACCTCCTGCTCATCGTTGGGTTCGCGCGGTTCTTGCGCTTCATGGAATTGAGTGGCATCGTCGATATGGCTCAGAACAGCGGCGACACTGTCCTCGTCCTGCACATCTAATTGCAGAAATGAGACCATACTGAAGTCATCGATGAGTTGGCCGACGGCCCGGTTGAGCTGCTTAAAGGAGCCACCGCTGAGCAATGTATCTTTGGACGACGGGTCTCCCATCGCATCAGCATCGTCATCCTGCAGCAACTGTACGTCCACATTGGTGAATCTCTTTAATTCTTTGCGAGTCACCATGTCCCGGACCTGGTCCATCTTAGTCAAAATATTTACGTGGGGCATCTCGAGCATCAGCATTGCGGACATGGCACTTAGGGTGCCGGCAAAGAACTTGGCTTTGTCAACGACAAAGGTACTTTCGAGGAGATACGCCGCGCAGAGGTTGATGTTCAGGGGCCCCGCACGCGACAGAAACTGTACCAGTGACGGCAAGAGGGGGATATGTGTGTAGAGCTCGATCTGGCCCGGCATGTCGAAAATAATTAGATATTCTTCGCTCAACGGATCCAAGGCTTCCGACAGAAAGTCCAAATTTTGCAGGAGGAACTCAAAGCAATAGATCAGACCTCCATTGGGCCCCAGGCCCATTTCCTCCATGACATCTTCCAAAGTGATCAGTTCGCGGATGTCCAAGTCAGGTTCATAGTTGAAGCTTTCCGCGGCCGGGTCCAGGTTGACGTAGAAACAACTTCGGCGCGTATGCTGGAGATGTTGAATGACGGCATTGCAAAAGGTGGTTTTGCCAGCGCCCGCCGGGCCCATTACCAATACACCGAACTTGGACATTTTTCTGATGTAAGATGCGCGCGGGGTAGAGAGGTTTATTAACCGCGTCCGTATACGACGCTAAGACGCTAAATAATGGATGCACGAACAAGATCAGGGGCGATGGGGCACCACCGGAGTAACCAAGGGATAGTTATAGCCTGGGTTCCGTCACCGTCACCGTATACTTCGCACTAAAAGGGCCAGCCGCAGAAAGACAGGGGCGATCTGTCAGAATATGCTGCACATTCACAGTCGGGCTTCGCGGATTGGCGCAGATGTCAGAATGCGCACTTTTTCTGCCGAGGGTGACCGCCGGAGCAAGATGGCGCCATCGGCGGCACATTAATACGGCCAGATTCCCCTCGATTTCTTTTCCCTCCTCCCGCCCCCCCTCTTCTTTTTCCCTCAGATCTCATCTCAATCTCACCGATATATCTCCCCTCTCCCCCCTGTGGAATTGGACGCTCATTCTCCGTCACCTCTGATTTCTCTTTCTTCAATTAATTTCCCCCTCTACCTATCCTCATCCTTCACAATGGGCTCCGTCGCAAACCTCCCCAAGGCCGGCACCTTCCTTTTCACCTCCGAGTCCGTCGGAGAGGGTCATCCCGATAAGATTGCGTTCGTACCCCCCTTGCACTCGCATTGCGACCATGGTCCTCAAGGTCGCACCCATCGATCCAATTCGAATACTATTCTAACTATTCAAATAGTGACCAGGTCTCTGATGCCATCCTCGATGCCTGCCTTGCTGAGGATCCTCTCTCTAAGGTACGGAGCGGAAATTACTTTTTTTTTTGCGGAACCCCTCCCTTTTTTTTTTTTTTTTTTTTTTTAATTCTATTGGCTTCAATCTCTCGCCTCACACTATTCTTTCCACGCACTCTCTGTACTCGCTATGACGGCCCTGTTTCTATGATGACGATTTCTGCATTTTTCTCCTGTCCCCACCCGATTGGACCGGCTGTATCTCCGCACCAAAATTTAGCACGTACTAATTAGGCTATCATGAATAGGTCGCTTGTGAGACCGCCACCAAGACTGGTATGTGTTGAATGCCTTTTACACAAAACAATAGTATTGTTTCATGTTAGATAATGCGTAAATACTAACATTGTTCCAGGTATGGTCATGGTCTTCGGTGAAATCACTACCAAGGCCCAGGTTGACTACCAGAAGGTCATCCGTGGTGCCATCCAGGATATCGGCTACGATTCTTCCGAGAAGGGTTTCGACTACAAGACCTGCAACGTCTTGGTCGCCATTGAGCAGCAGTCCCCTGATATCGCCCAGGGTCTTCACTACGACGAGGCCCTTGAGAAGCTCGGTGCTGGTGACCAGGGTATCATGTTTGGTTATGCCACCGACGAGACCCCTGAGCTCCTCCCCTTGACTGTCATCCTTTCCCACAAGCTGAACAAGGCCATGACTGATGCCCGTAAAAATGGCACCATCCCCTGGCTCCGCCCTGACACCAAGACCCAGGTCACCATTGAGTACGCCCACGACAACGGTGCTGTCAAGCCCCTGCGTGTCGACACCGTTGTCATCTCTGCTCAGCACAGCGACGATCTCTCCACTGAGGAGATCCGTGTTGCTCTCAAGGAGAAGATCATCAAGCAGGTCATCCCTGCTGAGCTGCTCGACGACCGCACTGTCTACCACCTCCAGCCCTCCGGCCGCTTCGTCATTGGTGGTCCCCAGGGTGACGCTGGTCTGACCGGCCGTAAGATCATCGTCGACACCTACGGTGGCTGGGGTGCTCACGGTGGTGGTGCTTTCTCTGGCAAGGATTACTCCAAGGTCGACCGTTCCGCCGCCTACGTTGCCCGTTGGGTCGCTAAGTCCCTGGTCAACGCTGGTCTCGCTCGTCGTGCCCTTGTCCAGCTCTCCTACGCCATTGGTGTCGCTGAGCCCTTGTCCGTCTTCGTTGAGACCTACGGTACTTCCGAGAAGTCCTCCGACGAGCTCGTTCAGATTGTCCGCAACAACTTTGACCTCCGTCCTGGTGTCATTGTCAAGGAGCTTGATCTGGCCAAGCCCATCTACTTCCAGACCGCCAAGAACGGTCACTTCACTAACCAGGAGTTCTCCTGGGAGAAGCCTAAGACCCTCAAGTTCTAAGCGCGTCGCTGTGACTGCATAATCTTCCTTCTCCTGTTTCGTTACGAATGTGATGATTTTGCTTTGTTTCAACAACTCAAAGCATGAGCATAGACACGTCAGAAAAGCTTTGTTCCATATTTCCTTTATAATATTTGCATGATCGTCTATAAAAAGGCGGGTTCGGCGGGATAAATTCAACATGATACCACTTTTCATCTGTTGGGAGGGATGTTACGGCGTTTTCCGGGAGCGAAAGTCTTCAACACACTGCCTCCTCAGGCTCGGCATCTGTGGACCACCAGCGTCATCCAAATATGGGTCCGCACAGAAGTTTGTGGACGCTTGTCGTAAGCTGTGCTGCAAACAAGCGTCCGAGAGGAGATGATCTAGCTATGGCCGGCGGCATTTGCCCAGTCATAGTTGTGCTAATCTAAACATTAGCATTATAGAGTAATGAACAATGAACCATTTATATGGCCTCTATGTTTCCATGTCGATGTCGTAAGCCACGTAACTATACCATATCGTCCATTCATTGTAGTTTTCCGAGATATGGATGGGGTGTCATTTTTCCTCACACTCCTTGACTTTGTGGCCCTCAAATTCCTCAAAGCAGTTAAGTGAACCTTCACAATGTGGGGGCCTACGACTCTACGACTAATGCATCAACTCCAAGGTACAACTGGAACTACAACGATTAGTTCGCTGTAAGTCATTTCCATGTGCGCCTGTCGAACTCTGTCTGAACCGTGACGCGTGATGCCAAGACGGCCCCAATTTAATCGCGTAAGTCGCGGGTCAGCATTTTCGGGATATAGAATTAGTGACCCTATCAGTCCATATCATAGTTATCATTGTCGCTTGATTACTCAATTACACCAAGTCCTTCTTGGCATTACTCTCTGTAAAGTTGAGCCTTGTTCACCCTCCCTCTTCCTTTATAAAAGCACACAATGCATGCTTAACCAGACGCGTTCATGGCCTCGCGTGTTTCCTCCAGCGCCCTCGACCCTTTCTCAGTAAACCCCCTCCAAGAGGAGGTCACCAACCCGACCTCCAAAAAGCGAAAAACATGTCACCTCGAAAATGACTGGACCAAACAGACCATTAGCATTCGGGTGAGCAACGACAACTTCTCACCGTGTGGTCGGATACTAACCTATCCGCAATACCCAGGCCCATGCCGCATCCTTATCCCATGAGCCATACGTCCTAGAACCGATTGCCATAGTACCGCGCTGTCGATTGCCATTATCATGGCTAGATTTCCCCCCCGCTTCGCTATGCGAGATCCAGTCTGGCAGTTTATTCATTGCGGATATCCCAGTGTTAGAGAATAATCTGCGAACGGAGCCTGTCGTTCTGGCTGTACGACTGGCGTCTGATGGTGGGCTTTACGTCGTTGAGCGAGTCAAGAAGGGGATCTATGCGCTCTCGAAACTAGCTCGTGGCGTTGAAGAAGGGGACATCGTTGTTGCTGTGAAAGGGTGGAATCCGCCGGGGGTGGAACAGGCTCCTCGATGCTTGTCTGCCATTGAGGAGGGTGGTGACTGGTGGTTGATGGCGCAAATCGATGATCCCGTCACGGATCCTCATTTTTCTACCAAGCGGGCCAAGTTTGACATTTCTGTTGTTTTCGGCGTTGTGGATCACGATGTGCGCCTCCAGGATGTGTCGCCGGTGGATTCGGGTGAGAGTCGAGGTCAATCTGTGGTGCCTCAGGTACATTTAGAAAGGGATGTGAGCTCTGATGCTACCATGCCTACTGCGGTGGATCCTCAAGAGCATTGTGGTGATGGCGTCGGAACAGAGTTCATAGGGGCCGAGTCTCTTCAATCGCCACAGGAACTGCTGGATAATCTGAGGGAGCAGTATCTGCAAGCCCTCTATATCTCGAAGGTATGTTGGGTCTGGGTCTAGTTGTGGTTTTGTGCTAATTGTGGAAGACTTCCGTGGCATACTTTGCTAAAGGCCCGCTTGCGCGTTGCCGTACGGCTTTTCAATCGTCTGAGTTGGGGTCTTCTCAGCCCTCAGAGCTCAGTGAGTTTTATCGAGAGGCTGTTCTTACGGCTAAGAAAATGGATCTCAAGTACCGGGAGACACTGCCTTCGACTCTGAAAGACGTGGCACTCAGTATTTCAGACGATGAGTCGACGCTGAAGAAGAAGAGAAAGAATAAGAAGAAGCTTGGGAAAAACGGGCTTTACCCTACAGAGGAACAGTTTATTCGGACATGGTGGAAAGCTCGAGCGGTTGTAGATCAAGGAGTATCAACTGAGACGTCGCGGGACGTGGAGCTGAAGAAGCATGTTGCTGATCTCCGACTACGAGAAACCCAGCTTCAGATCCTACTCATTCTCGAGACGATGGCGTTGGAAGCTGCTATGGCTGATGAAGCAAAGTCGACTGAGGAAGGTGTCGGGTCGGACAAAACGACAGTGTCAAAACCTAAGAAACTACAAGATTTGCAAGTGATGCTTGAACTGCACCTCGATCGGCTGTGCATTTGGCATGCCGTTAGCTTCGACGATGTTGCAGTCTCTGATCCAAATAAAGTCTATGGCGATAACGAGTCGGGGGGCAAGAAGGTCGAAAGTGATGCCGTTCGAGACTTCTGCACCGAGGTCATCGTACCCTTTTATGCTTCACGCCTACCAGATAAATGCAAATCGATCACCAGGAAACTCGGGGTCCCCAGCGTGCTATCGCCTTTCCCCAAAAAACCTCCGCCGAAGAATGTGCCCCGAGCAGAGCCTGGAGCGGCTGTTGAACGGCAGCCATCGCAAAAGCACCCTCGTCGTACATTGCAACGCGTGTTAACAGATGAGCAAACCGCTTCTCAAGGACGTCGACTATCGCTGAGCCGCTTCAATACCATGCCATCACAATCCGAACGGGAGTCAATGGAACCTTTGTTGCCTTCCTTGAGCAGTAATGTACGAGGTGGCATTCAGAAGGCCAAACGGGTTGACAATCGTGAAGTCGACCTGAACGCTGTAGCCCGGCAGCACGAGACCAAACTAAGGAAGATGCAGATGCTCAAGGATCAGAAGAAAGAGCTTGACGCCGCGATCCATGCCCTTCGAAAACCGAACCGAGAGCTTGTCGCCAAGGACATTGCCGAAGATGCTGAGAAGCGACGCACAGGTGGCAGCGCAAGGAAACCGAAGAATCCTGTCCGCAACCCATTCGGAGAAGGAGTCCAGGTCGCCGCTACACCTAAGGGCAGTCGAAAGAGGAACGCCATCATTGGCATGCCCCCTCTTCCCCGAGGCATGCCGATGCATTCGTCTACCCAACCCCAGGCATCCTCATTCTTTGGAGGTGACGGATCCCCTGTGGTCCCTGCTTCTACCACACGAACCAAATCATTTTCTATCGCTTCCAGCTCCAGGGACACGAACGCGATCCAGGATACCCCAACACGACGGCCAACTCAGCCGTTCGGACCATTCGATGGACCCGGAGCAGGCGTGACCGAATCACCCCTTTCCTCCGGAAATCTTTTCCGCGTCCCTCGGCGCCCGGTGCCCCGGTCGACCGATATGGCGCCGACAACACCCGTCCCATCACGGCGCACCAAGTCTCGTCCAGACATGGTCACCGAACCGACCAGTTCACTCGTGATGGAAACTCCGCCGAGACAGAACCCACCACTACCACTTATCCAAACCGACGGGCCAGCAGAGGTAGCCGCAGACACGCCAGCGAAGGTGCTCGGAACACCAGTCAAGGGCTCCTCTGCCCGATTATCTGTGCCGACGACCACCGCGGTGCCGGTGACACCCGAGAAATCAATCTATGCGCATTTGGGATGGGACGACGATGACGATCTTGGTTTGTAAACAGGCAATCATGGCAGGACTTTTGTGTGCTTAGCGGGCGTTTAGGGTGGGATTGGGTATGACTGCAGTTTTAGTTTCGATACCTCATGAGCATAGACGAGCGGACCTAACAATTCCACATGAGTTTTAAAACAATAAGCATCATGCCGTTATTTGATTAGATAGTCCAACAATACATACATAAGACAGGTCAACAGACAGACGCTACGTGTCCTATCAGGGATAGACCAACATACTAACCCACGGACCATAAACAATCCAACCACACATACATACATACATACACACATGCAAATCATGCAACCAACCCAACCACCTCTCTCAGTAAAATCAATCCAAAACCATATCCAACGCCCCTACTAAGCCATAAGAACCAACCAACCAGTCCATCCATTGATCGTTCATATGATACGACAGGACATGCTCCCTAGAGATCGACAGCCCCTTCATACGTGTAAAACAGCACTAAACGGGCACAAACGAGGTCATGCGACCACTCAATACGAAACTAATGGAATCCCAGTCCGACTAGTTCACTAACGATCTTACCTAAGTTTGGGAATCATAGGTCGACTTGTTCGTCTACGCTTTTCATTATTAATGTTATATTTTTTTTTTCTTTGGTGGAAGTAGAGTTTAGGCATTGTGTTGAGTACTTATTATACTAGCAGGTATAGTACGAAAGTAAGTCTGAAAGCGAGAAGGAAGAAAAGATACCCAAGTGGGCTCATACTTTGTACATGGTTATCAGATATTCAACCGTCGAAGAGAACAGCCGTCGCGGTTAAAAGTACCCAGGCGCGTAAATTATCCCTTTTAGGTACTTACTTAGTAGTTACAGACGGAATCCTCCTCCTCCTCCCTCCTCCCCGTGACTACGGCCACTAGAAACAAATACTATGTAACAACGATCTTTCCCTTCCCCCACAGCCAAGAAAACCACCCCCCAAAGGAAGAAAGAAAAAACGGCAATTCCGAATCCGGCTAAATAGCCATGCAGGCCAAGCAAGGAGGAAATCAATGAATTTGATGATAATTCCCCACATTTTCCGGACCCAGGATTCTGCTTAGTACGTACTGACAACGGAATTAGTCTTCCTTAGACCGCAACGTGGGCTCAGGGAGATTGTGGGGGAGAGGCGCAGAGTCGCCTATCAGGTTGCGAGGTGCTGCAGATCGATGTGGTTGGCGACTTCAGGTACGACGCGTGTGATTTGTCTTGGTTTTATCCATTGGGTTGTGGGGGGTGGGTTTCTTTTTTCTTTTTTTGGTTTTTTGAGGTTTTGAGTCATACGGACATTACTAAGACTTGGGGTAGTTAACTACTAGTTAACTAGAGGTAGTCACTGGTGGACTTGTACTGGTTGGGTTTGGATTATGAGTGAATGAGTTGGTTTTGATTGAATGGTTTTTGGATTTTTGATTGGCTTATTATATAGCTATTTAGTTGCACATGTGGTGACATGTTCATGTGAGAGACTTTTTCTATTAGATACATGCTTGTCGATGATGTGGTTCTTGTGAACACCCTGTAACTCCGATCCTGCTGCGCTTGCGCTTCCGGCCTGAAATATGTATATGGAAATGAAAAAAAAGAGATTCGTTGCTTCGTGACTTCGTAAGTGGAGATTATGCGTATGTTCTGCTGGGGGTAGGTGGTGTCCCCATGACGCGTAGTGGTAGTGGATAGTTGTAATGGCTCGCCGGTTACCCGGAAATGCGAACGGGTATGCACTGCGCAGGTGATTGCCACAGGTGTTTTGTCTTCTCGAGACAGTTGCGGCCTTTCTCTAGGAGACCTTGTTCTTTATCGTCGGATGGAGCAGGAGCAGGAGCAGATTGGTCGAAGGAGACGGTGAAGGTCACCTGGACGGGCTCCTTGTCCGAAGGGGCGTCCGTAGTAGTACCCTCTTTTGCCTTGGTCTCGGAGTCTTCCTTCTCTTCCTCGGAGGAGTCACTCTGGTAAGAGTCCTTGTCCTGAGCGTCGTCGCGCTTGCTGTCTTCTTCCTCCTCTTCGGACTCGTCATCCTCCAGTTCGAAAGAGTTGATTCGAGTAGTCATGTCCTTCTGTGCCCACTCCATAGAGATAACATGCAGGCGGAAGTGACCGAGACACCGTCTGATATCTGGGTCCGGGGCAGTGGCCTCACGGGCGAGCTTCTGGCGCGACAGGGTGGTGAGCTTGTAAGGCAGGGAGGTCTTGTCGGCAAGAGGGGGCCAGCGCTTGTTCATGGAAGGGTTGTTGGAGGAGAGAGGAGAGGAGGACGCCTGTTTCGGCATAATATCGATGGTAGCTACAGCCATGGTCGGCGGTTGCTCGGTTGTATTTTTTTTTTTCTTCTCTTCTTGTGCTTTCTCGTCGGATGGATTAAGCGATGAGTTGAATGGAGTGAAATTGCTTGCGCGGTGATAGTCAATGCGATAGATTGCGAGAAATATTAAGTACGCTAAATTGGAGCACAATGCGAGTGAAAATCTGGGGGAGAGGGTAAAAGAGAAGAAAGGAAAAAGGAATGGGGGGGAGGAAAGTCTTAAGAGAGGCCAAGGGGAGAGGGGAATCACTAGAGAGAGAAAGGCCAAGGCATTCCAGAATCCAGACCCAAGAAAACTAGGGTTGCGTAGTACGGGAGACCCCAAAACAGAAACCCGACCTGATGACCATCTGATCTGGCAGATTCTGCAAGCGGACGATCCAGCGAGGCCTAGACTCACTGACCCAACTACTAGTAGTAAGTCGTCCACCGGGAGACTGCTTCGGGGCTCTTTCCCTCACCAATCCCCCCTGGCCATCGACCACCAACTAAACCTGGTTCATAATGCATGGAAGTGTTCGAGGATTTAGTCCCTTTTTGCCAGGGCCTTCTACGTCCATCGTAGCCTACCCCATCATGGTTTCGGTGGTGAGGCGAATTGCTGACCGAGACCAGCGCAGGTTCTGCCAGGAGGAAAAAGGGTTGCGTACTGCGCACTACTGGGCGACTCCACTACAAAAACCAAGTGAACCAGCTGACCAAGGGGTGGGTCCGGCTTCGTCGGCACCATGGAATCTTCCACGCCGGGGGGCAGTTTAGTCTACTCGTCAATGATTATTGATAATCATTTGGTACTTTTTTTCTCCCTTTTTTTTTTGGTCGTTGATAATCATGACTGTGCGTTTTCAGTCTCGGTCTTAACCTTCTCAACCGAGTCATGCATTTTTGGCTAAACCACATTACCACCTCAAAATCGCATCACTTTGTGTTTTCAGGAAAATGAAGGGGAGCCATCGGAAGATCCCAATGCAGGTGGAATGATACTACACCCAGAATCAGCAGGGACTCAATCGAAGAAGAATCGAACGATTTGAGTCAGGGATGCTCACGTGTGCCCATTGGCCGCTTTTTGCGGGGTCAAACTTTCGAGGTTAGCCTCGTTGCTATACAGAGTAGCGCTAGGCGGAAATGGTAATAGTCTAACCCTGATAAGGGTTACGCTAGCAAACCTAACTAAGACTCTTAATCTCTGACTAAGGCCGAGACTCGTGTGGAGTTGCCCTTCGGTGAGAAACCATTGGAGGAAAATTCACTGAGTCCGGATGTAGTGCGACCTGAGGCATCGGTCTGATTTGACGCCTTTTTTATCGAATAAAGATACAGTTATCTTAAGTCGAAGAGATGGTGTATCTACTACTACAGGATCCATACTACTCCGTGGGGTGCGTTATCAAGCATACAGTAGTCAGTCCACTTTTCCTTTCTGTTTTCGTTGAATGGGGAATCTGCCTTGGAATGGGCTGTGATGATGTAATACTCGCCCCATCATACAATTGACTCTGACAATACCAATGTGTATGACTTCATGACCCATCATAGAACCGTATATAAGGTTTATATGACAGCTCCATTGCCACAAATCGTCACTGCCCCCCCAGTTGAAGTCATAATCTACATTTTAGATTTCGAAAGACGCTAGGTTCGAAAAAGGTAACTCCGTCTCAGCGTGGACAAAGGGCTGGGACGTCCGGGGAACTGGCTGGGACAAAGGGACCCGCTATACGGCGATCTTGATATCATAGAAGAGAGCAGGAGGGCAGGAGGGCAGGCGATACGATACCATAATTGGAAGCTACAAAGCGAGGGATAAAGAGGGAACGGATGCTCCGAGGTTATCGCTAGCGAACCCGGTTTCTTTTCGATGGAATCGGAGGTCAACATCTCCAGCAGTAAAAGACCCTCGTCTCCGGCACAGGACTGGATCACAATGGACGTGTAGAATGAGGTCACAATGAAAGTAGCCTTGGCATCAGTACCTCACCACTGTACATCCATTGTCAGTTCTGGATACACTTCAATGCTCTTCGGTGGACGGTGTTCAGGCCGAAGTCTAGATTTGCAGTGGGACTGAGGGTCCAGTCGTCGTTGTCATGAACGCAACGCTAACATTGGCCGGGTCAGGCTGAGATCATCCAATCCCGATAAAGTTTTCCTGAATCATCATATTTGGGATGTACGGTTACTATTGGAGGT
Organism: Aspergillus pseudonomiae; assembly: GCF_009193645.1. Classification (NCBI taxonomy): domain Eukaryota; kingdom Fungi; phylum Ascomycota; class Eurotiomycetes; order Eurotiales; family Aspergillaceae; genus Aspergillus; species Aspergillus pseudonomiae. Next base: position 18,280 of record NW_022476104.1, read on the forward strand.
TGAGATGTACGTGCAACATTCAAAGTCACCCAGTCAATCGCTGTTTTACAATCAGCGAGGCATCCCATGTCAATCAACTCGGGGCTATGGACCTTCGTACATCCTCCTTACCGTCAGATGTTCTCGTACAGTTCTACACGGCTGTGCGGATCACGGTCGCAGTAGTATTTTTCACCATCACTAGAAAGCCCCCTTCGTTTCTGGTCCAAGCTGGCCCACCGTTGGCTGCCCTGACTACCGCGTTTTCTCCTTGCTTCATCGTGCTTCTCGTTCCATATTATCTTCGTCTCGCAACGCGGCGAACACTATGTGATGCGCCCAGATATGTCGATGAAAGTGTTTGTACAGACGTGGAAGAAGAGGATGAACGAACAGCAGTCGAGTTGAGCGATGTTGATATCAGTAGCGATGACACCGTCATTCACGATATCAATTGGGAGGAAGACGACAGCAATGTCAAAAAATGTGAGAGCCGTGACGTAGTGTTCTTGAACGAGATACCTGGCGAGGCCGGTCGGGATGGAGAAGACGTTGTCAAAGAGGGCCCGTCTGAGGGAAATGAGGAAGCACTACTGGATAGACGTGATATGATGCCGAGTGATGAGATTATTCACGACATTTCCCCAGATGAAGAAGACGCCGGGAACAGCGAAAGGCTCGAGGAAGCCGATATAGAATTTAGTGATGAGATCACTCGCGCTATCGATCTGGATGAGATGGTTGTCGGAGGAGACGCAAAGCTCGAGGAGAACGACATGGTGTCTTGTGGCCAAGCGCCAGACATTACTGATCAGAGCACTGAGGAAGACATTGTACGTGAACTTCCGCCTCCCAAAGTCAATACCCACCAGCCATCGCCCACCCCGGACTTCCCTCCATCTAGCACATTGTCCGGGAAAAGACTTCGCGCGTACTGGGACCCTGCACCCGGGAATGAACTGTACATCTCCAGACAAACAAGAACGTTCGAATCGTTTCACGCTGCGCTCGAATCGAGGACGCGGCCTCCATGGTCATTCCGATGAGAGAGCAAAGGGGCTTCGAGGGACAGCCTGTCCTGCATCTTGATCCCAGTAAGTTTCGAGAACGCAACGTACGTTCCACCAGTCTCGGCAATGCTGCAGTCGCCTCCATATAGTTGCACATGAGTCAAATACAAGATTCTGGGCTGCGTTGTCTCGGGTAATTACATGGGACGCAGAGAGATGTTCGAGTTTTGAAACGTTGAACCACTGTTGCCCAACCGGATTGATCACAAATGGGATACATACCGGGCGGGTCACCCGATGCGCACGTTTAGCTGGTCTGTGGGTATACATTCACAGTATCAGTTGCGGCGTGCAGCGACGTGCATAAAGCTGCACCCGTGTAAGAGCCACGATACTTGCACCGATGACGGGCGGGCATAACATCCCGGCAGTGTATAGATGCAGACACACCCAAGGCATAATTCCATCAGCAATGAAGTATCCATGACTCTGTCCGACGGTTAACGCCAATACCACCACCTGTTCACGGGCATGTCGGACAGGTTCTGCAGTCCAGTTGAGACGGCTATGAGCTCCCCAGTCCAACCCCTGCAAAGTACAGGCCATCGGCTGGACTAGACCTAGTGTTTCTCCGAATCCGCGGTCTGGTCTGGTCTGCACCTGATGTGGAACTGCTCTGGTGATGACCTGCATACCATTTCCCTGTCTGTGACTAGTTAGTTGCTTGGCATCATGAATCACCTCCAATGATTCCACGTTCATCCCGGGCCTTCCCGGCTATCGTCCGTTCATTATCTCCCGCAGGACATGGATAGGTTACGCTGCACCTGGTTGGGAAAGCTTGAATCGTGTCATGTCGATTGGATGAAAGAGAAAATCTGCGGCAGTGGGAACGAAGAAGCGCCTAACACAGCCCCGATAGTCAAAGGACGTCTGAGGACTGTGCAACCACACGATATGCGACGTCTGGAAGTGGCCTCAATCCATGGAAACCGTTGATGTTTAAGATTTACTGGCGAGTAGGACTAAACGGCGGAGATGGGACGCTGTGCATAGTTACTACATACTGGTAATGTGCTACCGTTGATCTTGAGGTTGAAGTGGGGGGCGGCGTAGGATCAATGATGGTCGCCATGGCGCCATGTGTCTATCTCAGGACATGCACCCTTTTGGGAGAGTATCCTTCTTACCAGTGATGTACTGTAAGTTACTGGGAGTGTGTGAATATCAACCACGCACGGTCCCCAGTGATCAACGCCTACTGTAGTTCCCGCTCAAGTGACCTTCCGGTGCAAAGTCAATCCGTCGTCGGCGCTGGTCATCTGCCCGTTGGAATGCCTGGACTCTGTGGGTTTGGTGCTCGGAGTAGCCTATAGGATTCGAAGATCTCCCTGGCATCGTCTGGAGCTGGTCGGCCGGGAGAGACTTCTCTGGTCGATCCAAGTATTTCACGTTGGAGTGTATCTGGGTACCAAATGTAACGGTTGTGATGGCGGATAGTTGACCCCTTCGGGAGGGGTTCCGATTGTCTCTGATCTTTTGTCTCACACTCCATCCGCCTGTCTTGCATGACGATACTACTCGTTAACTCTATTCTACATTGTTATTATTGCTTGGATGTGGCATACCTCCGTTGAGTTTATTCATACGGAGAATTGGCCATGTCAAATCCCGTCGATCGTTGGCTCATGGGGGCTTCTTCGGGGTCAACCCTAATCAGGAAGTTACTTGGGAATTCCGCTGAAGAGTATGCCCTGGAACTCTTGTATCTCTCGGCCATTTGGTTTACAGATATGACATCGATATCGACCGAGGAAGCTTTGTCCGGTCGTACAAGCCTAATTCTAAATAAATAAACTTATCACACCCCGATGACCCCTTGATAGTGTTCAACTTTTCTCAGCTGGGTGTGAGAGTGTCTCCGCCGGCGACTAAGGACGGGATCGACACGGTAGCAGAACGGACTCTTCCACGTCTTTGGAGATCGACCATTCCTAGCCAGCAAAGGTAGAGACAGGCTAACGGTTGTTCCACTACTGATAGGGCCACGTCGGCTTCTGACTGTTATCCTGGTTGCCGTTACTGCGCTTATTATTCTTATTCTGATTTATTCTTCTTTTCCCTTTGTAGCGGTGTTACTATGACCATGAATACCAAAATGGCCTCCGAAATCCAGTGGTGAGGATGACAATACCGTACGAAACGGTCGATCATCAATCAGAAGCGAGGAGAAGCGCGTGTCTTGTGATTGGTCCTGAAGTGGAAAGGCGTGAGATGCCATTGAAAATCAGGAAAACAAAGTCGATCAGTCACGGATCCTCCATTCCGCGCAGATTTGGTAGAACCGATGATCTCTTCATGTCAATTATTATTTTTGCGCTAGAAATCCTGACTCAGTGAATGGCAAGAGGGAAAGAGCCCGAATAACCAAAAAGAGGGACAGAATTAGATGGTGATTGCTGGACCGAGCATCTCCATCTATTTATCATCATATCATATCACATCATTCAGCCTTTTCCTTAGTATCGTTTACAGTTTCGCTATCTTGGTATTACTTAGTGCTCCGTGCTCTCACTCTCAGTCTTGTCTGGTTAAGTAGTCAGGCCAAGATTTTGTCGAAACTACTATAAATTGGACTCCACGTAGGGGTCCTTGACAGGATATTGAGGATCTCCCGTCACCTATCACTCCGAGTACCAGTGAGTCTAAAGTAGATACACTAAAAGAGAAAGTATCACTGACCAATGACTAGTATTTGGCGGGTGGGCTGACCTCGTCCTACATCGGGAGGCATCCACCAAGCCAGCCATTCATTCCAGGGACTAGTCTGCAACTAATCAAGCCGATGGTTCAATCGCTGTCATCGTCAGCAGCTCTTATTAGCAAGGACTAAGCTCAGTTTCATTGGCTTCTGCACTTGTCCTCCACGCTATCTGCCTTGTTTGACTGCGACACGATTCTTGCACTATCATTCCATCGAGTACAAGCCACAACCGTCGCTTCAGAAATCCACCTTTCCCCTCCTGCTTGACTTGCTCCGTGCACTCCTAGCTCCTTGAGGGCCAACGGTCAAAAGAGGGACAGACGAAGAAGAAAAAAGGAGGGAGAAAAAAAAAAAAAAAAAGAAAAAGAAAAGGAAAATTAAAAGAATAATCCCAAGTTTCCTAGAGCGACCTCTCTCCCGAAATCACTTCTGGGGAAAGTGATATCACAGCTGGTCAGCTCCATTCGTTCCGGGGGGAGAAGCGGCTCTGTCCGAGGACCAAACCCAAGGATTGCCCCGCGGTGGTTCTGCGATATATTTCCATTTTACTGACAAAAGTATGGATTACCTTTTGTTTTTCTGTTTTTGACTTTCATTGGAACCCTCTTTTTGCAATTCCAAATCCCATTGTAATTGTGTTTCTACTGGTCCTATTCATTTATCCACGAATAGCTGGACGCATGGATTGATTCATTGCTACCTAAGGTTGATCCACGCAATCGCATCCCATTCTTCGTCCGGGGATTGTTATCATCGCCGAAAGTCTCTTGATTCCCTATCGATATCAGACCCCTTTCATCCATTGCACTGTCGATCGATCTACTTCAATGCCGATAGTCTGCCATCCCCCTTCTTTATAGTCATCCGAACCGGCTGAGTTCTGTCTGGGGTAGGAGATTGGAAATACGACAACTACTTTGACAATTTCCTCCGGAACCGACTGCGACTGCATTTTGCCGTGAATAAGTCGGAACCGAGCGATCGTGCAGGGATTAGATTTCATGACAAGCGGTGCTCATCCAATCCGCACTAAATTAGTCGTCCGTCCGTACGTCCGCGCTACCCGATCGGCCACATGCTGCTTGTCCAGTATCATCCAGTGGAAGAATAAATCCTCGAGGACGAATACTAGATTAGATTAGGTAACGACTGAGGAAGTGATTGGGAAGTAAGTCCGCTCCTCTCGTCTTTCTCGTTTCCCTTCTGAGCTAGAGGGGGCGCGTCATACGTGTTCTATCGGGGTCGCATTTCTATTCTTGTCGGACCTCAAACCTCGAGTCGTTTCCTTGGGATTTTATTGATCTTGTCGACCGCATCCTTGCTGGCCGTTGTTGTTGTGGGTTGATTTTCAACCGTCAGAGCACGACGAGAAGCTTAGGGTAGGATTCGACGGGGTGGAGGGTAGTAGTTTGTTTGACTTGAAGCGAAACGATCGTCGTCAATGCGCCCGCGGTGAATCGTGACCCAAGTGGTGCACGGCCAATCAGGGAGGGTGTGGCGCCGCCTCCCGCCTTGAGCTGTGATCCTATCGTTCAACTACCCTTCGTGTCCCGACCCCCTCCTTCGACTCTCTCAACTAACCTTACCCTTTTCTTTTTTCCCTCCCTCTTTCATCATCTGCTGTGGTTTTAATTTTATTTTTCTTTTCATTTCCTGGGGTGGCCCCCTTTCCTTTCCCAGTCCCAACTCCAACTTTGGTCTCCACCCAACTGCTGGTCCTGGTTTGTCTCCCCTTTCACTCTAACCCCAATAAACCCATCGGTTCTGCTGCCTGCAACCGACACACAGACACCAGCCCCGTTGGTCACACATAACCCCAGTCTGGTGTACCCACTGATCGGTTCCCTCAGCGCGTGAATCATCGTCAAGTGTTCTCTGCTGAACCCCTCCTGAAGCCAACTGCTCTTCAAACGGGGTGACGGTGCTTTCTGCAGGAAAGGAACCTTGGGAAAGGGAACCCCCGTCCGGTTCGCCCCTCTCTCTCCATTGCCTTTCCCACCCACACCCCTCCAAATAGAAAAACACACGTCACAGCCGCAAGGTGTGGCGGTGCCTCCCCCCCCCCCCCGGGTCCCTGGTCACCTCCACCCGTCAAGCCACACATCACTTGTCATCTGCCCTCGCCTCTATTGTTTCCTCGGCGTGTCTCACCGCCCTATCAACCCATTGCTAGTTCTGTCAAAGCTCGCGCGGTACTGATTTGCTCTGAACCTTCCCGCTGATCCGCTTCCTGCCACCTTCCAGTCCAACCACCCACTGCATGCGAGATCGTGGTCTGCGTTCATTGTTCCGAGGATCACTTGCATCGTCACAGCTCCTCTGCTGTCTTGTCTCGCTGCAGCAGCCCACCCAGTCGTCATCTCACCCGTTTTGGTGTTGACACCTTTCGCGTTCCCCTTGACGCGCCTTGCGGCCTTGCGACGGCTCTTCAACCTCGTTCCGTCCTCCTTGGCCCGCCATGTATGGCACCTCTCATTCCTCCGTTTCCGCTCCCATGAATGGGATCGGAGGCGACCTGGTCGATGGTTCGGGAACTATTAATCCCGCTGCTTTGAATACCAACAACGGTATGTGGTCCCTGTGCTTTCTTCTTTCTGCTTAGCGGTTTCTTTTACTCCCCTCACCTTGCCTCGTTCGCGTTCCGCCTTTTCCCCTCCCACGTTAGTTCTTTTCCCACTGGCTTTTATCCCGCCATCGCGCTGGATTATTTTTGTTCAGGCATTACCCATGTTGGATCGCTTATCGCGGTTGATTACATTGGGGTACGGCCGTTGCCGTTCATGGAGGTCATGACAATTTTTTACTTATCTATGTGTTTGTCCATCGCGACAACCTCCAAACTGACGGCCTTCTGCTAGTCGCAGTTATTCTACCCACCCCTTCATTTGGTACGAGCGCAGCCACCGCTCCTCGCGGGATCAAGCGGAGTCGGACTCCAGATCAGCGCGGATTGTCCCGCGCTGATGGAGATCATGACGACGGTATGTGCGCGTCGCGAGGTTCCATACGGTTTGGTTAGACGCCGTGTGAGGCACTCTGGAGCCGCTTCGTCTCATTCAACCACTACTTATTGTTTTATTTGATTTGACACGTGCACGCTTTCCCCTATGCTATTTATGCTGAGTTCCATGAAGGCTAACGTCCGGTCCATGTGACCGTTTTCCAGCAGGAGCAGACGAACATGGCCGTCGAAAGCGTGGACGCCCTCCAAAGACGCCGCGTCCCTCTGCCACGGCTATTGGCGATCAAGCGACTAATGTTCATATGCAAACCCCGCGAATGCAAACACAGCCCCTCCCTCACCAGGCGGGTGTATCACCTCCGCAAGCATCACCTCCAGACAAGACCACCCCGACCAAGTCTACTCTGGTCAAAGCGCTTCCGACTGTCCGAGATCATACGACGGACCAACTGAACGAGGAAGGCGACGAGTACATCCCGAAGGAATTCGATGAGGCTGGTGAGAAGAAGGTCGATACCATGGGTTATCTTACAGGCGACCGGGAGTACAAATGTCGTACGTTTCGTGTGCCTCACCGCGGAACGAAGCTTTTCATGCTAGCAACCGAATGCGCACGTGTACTTGGGTACCGCGACTCATATCTGTTGTTCAACAAAAACCGATCTCTGCACAAGATTATCGCCACCCAGATCGAAAAAGATGATTTGATTCAGCAAGATATCCTTCCCTATTCTTACCGATCCCGTCAAATTGCCATTGTGACCGCAAGGTCAATGTTCCGTCAGTTTGGCAGTCGAGTGATCGTGAACGGACGGCGAGTGCGTGATGATTATTGGGAGGGCAAGGCCCGGAAACAGGGTTTCACGGAGGACGATCTAGCGGGCGAGAAACGCCCCGGAGGGGCCAAAGCTCGCGATGCAGCCGCGGCGGAAGCGGCGAGTGCTGCCAGCCTCCTACCAGCTCTAGCCCATGGCGATGTCATCTATAGCAATGCGCTTGAAGCTATGCCCAACAGCTTACCTGTGGGTCCGCCGTCGTCCGTTTCTCTCGCGCCGCTGCCGATGATCCATATGGCCACCACAACGGACGATCCACGACTGAGAGAGTACAACAGTATGCCTCGGGCCCGCCAGGAGTTGACGGGTCAGCCATATCAGGACCGGACACAACCCAGTACTGCAGCAGAGATCCTGAACCAGGCCTCCCACACTGCCGACTTCAATAAGATTCTGAGTTCCCAGCGCAGCTATCGCCAGAAAGGCTTGGAGGATTTCTATTCCAAGCAACGTGAGATCCCAGCGTCCGCGGCTCAGTCGCAACCCGGGCAGCTCGATTCGGCTCCATCGGCATCTCAGCCCTTGCAGTCTCCTCAGATCGCGTCGGCTCCGATGATGAACACGACCCAGCCGCAGCAGGCCATGCTCCCCCATCAAACGCCGATGATTCCCGGTCAGCCGGGCTTGCAGCAGGCGGTGGCCCACCAGCAACCCCCTGTGGGACAATCACCCGCCCGGACGGGGCCTGCAGTTCGCCCGGACCTGATGCATCAGCGATCGAACCCCTCTCTATCTGCAGGTACTCCGCAGCCTCCAGGCCCGTACGGTTACCCGTCACAACCGCAGCAGATGTGGGGTCAACCCCCGCCCCAACCGCAACCGTCGCCCTTGTCCGCCGCGGGTCCGCAGGCTGTGGGAATGCCACAGTATGCCTCCCAGCTACATGCACAGCAACAACACTCGCCCTCACCTCTCGCGCAACATCCGTCGCAGTCTCCACGGAACCAACCCCGTCCGTCTGTGCCACAAATGCCGCAGTCTTTCCCATTACATCATCCGCAGGCACCTCAACAACAGCAGATGGCGTCCATGGGCTTTCCAGGCGGCACTGCGGCCCCATATGCTGCAATGACAGCTGCAAGAGGCATGTACCCTTCGACACAGGGGCCTGGTGGTCAGCAGTTTATGGCAGGAGCACCCCAGCAGCCAGGTCTCGCCATGGGAATGAGCGCAGGAGGTGCCATGCCTGGCTGGGCCCCAACACCTGGCGGACCCATGCAACCAGGACATCCGCAACCAGGTCAATCCGGAGCTCCACTTGGATGGTCCGGTTACTAAAAGCCTACGAATTGAGAAAGTCATGGCCGGCGTTGACCAGAATTTTGGCGTTCATGGGACTAAGAGGCGTTGGGAGGATGTTGTAACCTTGGTGTATCGAACACTGTCAATGTCCCCTTTTCCCTTTCTGCTCGTTTTGCCGTTCCTCCCTTTCTAGCACCTTGTTATGCCGCTTCCTGCTATACACTATCCTTACTCAAGGATAACAGCTAATGATAATCTGTGCATTTTCTTTCTATACCCTCTGCTATACCCGATGATGTTGTGATTTCGTTTCTATGTTCTCTTCCCTTGATTCCATGGGGATTACACGTTATGAGTATGGAAGTTGTGCATTTCCTGTATGTCAATGATAGAAGGCCGGTCAGATAGGACGGTGGCGATCTTCTTTTCTCATCATATTTCGTTTGATCTAGGCGGGCGTTTGCAGTCTACTGGTCTTCTCAGTCCTTACTTTGCCGAGCATTTTATGATTGTCTTCACTCTACTCAGCTCTTCATGTGTTCATGTTGGACATTGAACTCTGCGCCCTGTGGATGCTGGTTGCGTATGTTGATGTTTTCAATGTTTGTGTTTATAGTATGCAGATTGCACGCAGGTTCATGCTCTGGGGCTTCTAATTTGAATACATTTTCCCCATTTGTCTATGATTGTTCCTTTTCGGTAAGTTGATTGAACAGCCTGGAGATACTCCGTTGCAAGGACTATACGCGTGCGCCTATGTCCATGATTTTTTTCTGGTCGGATATTTTGCCTTAATGGTTGGTGCTCTTGCCATCTTCTCTCTTGCATTTTGGTGGAATTTTATTTCATTCCAGTAGTTAAGATTGAATTTACGATATCCTATGTCACGTCGATAAGCACACGTAGTCAATCATAATCTACGTATACACTCTTTTGCGCAGCAAGACATAGCAAGAACATTATTTTATAGATACACACACACTCCAATCACCCAGACAGTATATAGGCATCGCGATCCTGGCTTATACAGAAACAGTAACCAAGGGCGTTGTCACAGGGACTGCGGTAGAGGGGCACACGCACGAGTCGACAGACGTCACAGGCGGCGCGGTACAGTGCGCACTAGCAGTCCACGAAACCGAGGTCGTGGTCGGGGTCTCAGGGACGGTCTCGGCGCGCACGAGAACAGGTATGACAGCACCAGTTTTAAGCTTAAAGGTACGATGCTTGACCACACGAAGGATCGAGCTAATTTCGCCCGAGTGGCTCGTAATCGAGACGAAGAGGCCGGAGCTGTCGGCTTGGAAGATTGAGTCCAGGGCAGATTCACTGCGGAGGTCCTGCGCGGCGCTGGTTTCGGCTGTTACGCCGTTCCAGAGCTCGTCTTTCTCTGTGAATCCGCGTTCGATGGGCCATGTGGGGAATAGGTCGTGGATGTATGTGCGGTTGCGACGTTGATCGCATGTGTGGATGCTGATTCCTTCCCGGAGATACTCTTTGATCAGAGGGCGGAAGGGCGTGCTTCCGTGTGGGAGACGGAGGCCAGAGAAGGTGATATTTGCTGTGCGAAGGGTGCGTGTTAGGGGGCTGACGAAGTAGCTGTCCGGTGGGTGAATGTGTTGCGTGTCTAGCTCCTTTTGCCAGAAATCGTGGGCGATTTGGGCCTGCTCGACGCCGGCGTCTGTGAGCTCGGCATCGCGCCAGGTGGCAGTGCCGTTTCCGTCCAGGAGGGACCAGTAGCACTGGTTGATGTTAGCAAGATGGTGATTTGGCATGGTCATCAGGTGACTTTTGGTACTCACGTTCCAGGCAGGCGTGCCGTAGTATGATTCAGCTGCGTTGTGCCAACCTTCGCCGTGGCGGCCTAGGAATAAGACCTTGTAATTGACATTGGGAGGTGATCGACGGTTCAATTCGACTACTTGGTGGTAGAACCGCTCCCATTGGGTACGGTGGTTGTTCTTATCACCATGTCCTTTGTCGGTTGGGTATGTGCGATTGATCAGGCCGAAGTTGGTGATTGTCTGATTCGTAGTTAGCGATGACGGAGGTGAAAGGGAAAGTAAGCTAGGCACTGACGAAGTCAAAGGTGGATGGATCGGTTGTCGCCTCATCCTGCAAGAAATATCCAGGTACTGTGGTATAGTTGACATAAGAAGCTTCCGCAAAGGCAGCCAGGCCCAGCGCTACTGAAGTAAAGCCCGAGATCTTCATGATGGAAGCACAATGCTGGCGGAGGTCGTGGAATCAAGAAACACCGATCGGCGGCCTCCATTATATAGCATTGTTTCCGTCCGATGCCTGCGTGGCTGGCATCATGATGATATTGTGTAATCGCGACTTGTTGCCTACCAGACCAGCACGTGCGAGCTAACGGCCCTCGAGACCCATCGACTTAATATCGCTCGACTTGCCAATTGGTAACATCATGGCACAGCTTCCTCCGTTCTCGGAGCGAATACCCAGGCAAAGAGAGAAAGCGAAGTAGAAAATAAAATAAGCCAGTGGTGCAGCACGTGTGTCCAATCGAGAGGTCCGACGATGCTGCAATGGCAATCGTCATCCATAGAATCAGTATTAGTAGTAATTACAGGGGGGATTATTAAATACGTGACACGAAGAAATCAAGCCTCCAAATATATATGTCAAAAAAAAAAAAAAAAAGTCCATCCGCTTCCAAATACATATGCAAAATCCAACAGCATCCAAAATATTTCCAACCCAGTACTAATTCACAGCCGAACCAAAAAAAAAAAACAAGCCAATGGCAGACGCCGAAGAAACACACCAACACGAATGCTCTGGGAATCAAACAGACAAGACCTGGGATATGAGGGAGTCCCATGGCGTAACAGCAGACAATGCGACAGGGAAAGACAGAGATAGAATTGCATACAGAGTAATGGCACAAATCACCACCGAGAGACCGTGTGTAAGCCCCCATACATGAAACCAAACGCCGAATTATTTTACTTCCCTTTTTGTTCTAATTTGCATTCCAATCGCTCGGCGTTTGATTGTTGAATGTATACGCCTTGGGTTTCTGCGGCAGTTGCTGCGCAACAAACCGATGGGCTTCCTGCTGCTCGGGGAATTCGTGAATATAGAACTCCGTCTGCTTCGCATCGCCATGGAATGACCCTGTCGATGTATGCATATCGGCATCCGTGGTATACATTAAGGGCGGTGACCCAGCAGCGGAGAGGTTATCAGCAGGTTGTCCATACGACAGAGATGGAACATCCGCCTGGGTGATTGGGACACGGCTCTGAAAGGCTGCCTCTGGTGAAGGCATCGAGTTGGCGCCTGTCCAACTCCTGCCCGTCAAAGGGGCTCCTTCACAAGTGACATAATCAGGAAACGAAGTATAATGGGCAGGCGCGGACATTGGCGGAACAACACTGTGGTATTGGTAGGTGGAAAGCATATCCATGGCCAGAGGTGTAGCGGGAGGAGAGGCAATGTTGATTTGCATGGGCTGTGTTGTGGGGAACAATTGGCTGGTGGGTTGGGCAGACAGACAGTAACCGCCATCACTAGGGGTATTTGGAAGGAAGTGATGCAGGTCATCCGGTGTCAGGGGTGTTGGTGGCGCCAGCCCGCCCGTGGTGACAGCGGGCGACAGCATCGATGACATCTCTGGCTTGGAAGTACTCAAGGTCCCGGCTTCGGCAAATGAAGACAGATTCAGAGGCGAACGCTGAGCTGCAGATGCTTTCCGAACACCTGCGTAACGTGTGTTGAGACATTGCGCTGACTTCGACTGTCTCACACCAGGTGCAGAGCCATAACTTGGTAGTCTTGTGGTCGGTGACATAGATGACGATCCTGCCAACATGGACGACGACCTCGAAGTACCGATAGCAGCAGGCCTTGGCCGCTTTCTCCGGGCCGCAAGATCAAGTTCCTTGCCAGCTTCTTTCCATGAAGACCGGTCTGTTCTGATCGGAAGTCCCGCCGCATGAATCCCGATGCCTTCAAGGGAGTCGGCGAGATCATCAGATGATCCTCGCCTTGACAATGAGCTCTCTGGGTGCAGGGTATATTGAGCTGCACTATAAGTTTCAGCATCGCTGGATGAATGATAGCTAGGGAAGGGTTTTGTCCCTTGCACCTGGCTGGACCACTCCTCATTCTGTGAAGAGTGGAACTGCAGCGTGTCGTTTTGCTGTGCATTTTGATGAGGGCCGTCTATTTGAGGGACAGTCAGCGACTCGGCGGCAGAGTAGCCAAGATGCTCTTGGGGGCTCTGAGATGCAGTCCACGACATCGCAGTCTCCTTTGTGTTTTCCCACTCGGAAAACGGAGTTGTGGAATTGCTCTGAGCAGCCTGGTTATCATCATGGTTGTTAATGCCTGAGTATGTTGTCGTCGGAGACACCGAGCCCTCATGTATGGTAGCAGGTTGACCCTGTTCATCAGGACTATAATGTTCTCGGGCAGCAACAGCGGCATTCAACGCTCGTTGCAATGAAGCAAAGGTTGCTTCCCGAGCCGACTCGCTCTTTGTTTTCTGATGCTTCGATCGTGAGTTGGAAGCAGATGCCTTGGTACGGTCATCAGACATGGTTTGATCGGATGATTGCTTCGGGGTATCCTTGTCTGTCTCTTCTTTGATATCTGGGTTCGATTCGGACTTTTCGGCATTTTCTGTCTTGATCCGTGCAGCCTCCTCAGCCTCTGTCTTCGCCTTCTGCATCCTTTCGAACTCTTCCTGTCGCTTCTGCTGCTTGGCCTTTGCGCGTCTATTTTGGAACCAGTTCTGTAAGAAGCATTAGCTTAGGTTAAGAGGCGCTAAATGTAGAGTGGGGAATCACTAACAGCAACCCGAGGAAGGCTAAGGTTCGTTTGAGCGGCCAATTGACGCTTTACATTGCTGCTGGGTTTCGGGTGAGCCTGGAACTGGGCCTCTAGGGTCTCAACTTGTTCCTTAGTCAACCGTGGACGAGACAAGTTCTCTGCATATTCCTCGTAGTCCATGATGGGCTGATGGTAGAAGTCGATCATGTCAAAAGGTGGGTGGGGATAGATGTAGCCGTCCATTGGGTGCATCATGGACGGGTGTGCCATTGTCGGATCATAGCCAATGGGCTGTTCCATGGGGACCGCAGCATGACCAGCATACGCGTATGGATGGTGGAGATAATTCATGGTTGCGGTGGTTGGCGTGTGAGGGTAATAGGAGGAGGGAGAGAGGATGAGGGAAGGGTATATTAAGACTGGACCTGTTACTGCACAAGATAGCGGCAACTCTCGATAGGTAACGGTTCTAGATCATTGAACAATTGGATCACAAGAGGAAGTATGAGTGGTTGGATTAAGAATGACTTCTTTGAGGGGGAGGAGAGATAAGCTCTTTTATAAAAGGATGAAAGGAAGGGTTGGGTGGAATGAGAGATTGACAGGTTGTTGCTGGGTATAGTTGCGGTGGTATACAACACAGCAGCAGACCGGATGGATTAAGACAGAGAGGGAGAGGATTAATGAATGTACTGAGTCGGACAGCGGTACTAATAAGCAGATATCAGAATAGGGAAAGGGAAGGAACGACTAAGCAGATCGAGAATGAAAGCAAGAAATAGTAAAAAAAGAAAATATAGAAAAGAGGGGACAAAAGAGGAAAAGGAGAGAATGAGGAAAGAAAGTAGAGTCTGAGTGAGAGAAAGACTGAAAAAGACAAAAAGGGCTCGAAAAAATTAGAAAATCGAAAATCGAAAATCGAAAATCAAAAAAAGAAAAAGGAAAAAAAGAAAAGAAGAGAAAAAAAAAATCCCAGATGATTGACACCAGTCACTGGGGACTGAGGAATTGGGGGGGTGGAAAGGGAAAGGGAAGTGGTGTGGATATCGGCGGATGGAGAGATTGGCAGCGGCTGCCTGGGAAAAGCAAAAGGTGTGGAGGGCCCAATTGTGATTGGAAGATCACCGAGCGGGACCTGAGAGAGGTTTCGAAGCGGTTTGGTATCAATGCCGTATTTACCGTCAGCATGGGTGACCGGGGGGAATCAGCGCTTCAGCCGTCCTCGCAGCTTCCCGATTTTAGCTTAATTGTTCTGGGCTATTCCCAGGTATGCACGATAAACCCAATCGCTTTGGATTAGTAAACCCAGTGCTAAGATAGAATTAAAAAAAAAAATCAAATGAAGAATAACCAAAAAAGAAGAGGAAGTTCACGGATTTCTCTCTGCAGACAATTCGTCTAGATGAAATGACATCCTTCCCCCTGAACTTATTATTATCATCTACCTTATCTGGGAACGCATCCATGGTAGCGATCTTAGGTACCCTCCCACAGTGGTAGAGTTGGTTGGTTACCACTGTATGGGAGTACGGACAGTATCAGGTACGGTACCAAACCGAAAGGCACCGACCACCAAAATAATGGCCGAAAGTGGGTTTGTGGTGGTGCCGCTTCGCGAGGTTCTAGGGGGTGGCGGCCTTGGGCTCTTTTCCGGTGTCTCGCTCTCTCTCTCTCTCTCTCTCTCTCTTACAAACTAGCTTGGCAGCCAGGGCTTAAAATAACTCAAAAGGGCATTGAATAAACCTAATACTTAAAATGGGGTAAATAAAAACATACAGTAATCGTCACTACAAGTATTATCATTATGGAAGTAGAACATCATGGTGCTAAGTACATACATGCATAGGTACATACATATGTTATGTAGGTACGTAGCTCTGGACGTGCATCTATTACAGACCCTCATTAGGCAGTGGCACTGTGGCGGTGACCGCGACAGTCTCAGGCAGATGTTCGTGTATGCCGAGCGACAGGCCCATACTGACTGTATCGTCCTGTGAAGTTTACTTTTTTTTTCTTTCTTTTTTTTTCCTGCACCATCCATGTCGCATTCCTAGGGCTTCTAGCTGATAGTAGAAAATTAAGAATCGATTGACTATTGTTGTATCTAATAAGGCTTCTTCCTTGGTACTTTTTGTCTCCTCACATCCGTAGTTGTTTCCGATGTTCCAGTCATCCCGTCTGAGTTTGTAGATGTACAGTTGTAATCCGATACAATGGATATAATTGGTGGAAGACGGCTAAGTTCAGTACGGGATCTTTCCCGCGACACACCCAAAGTTTAAAAAGGGGGGAAAGAGCCGAAAAGAAAATCAGAAAACAGAAAAAACAAAAAGAGAAAAAAAGCCAAGGAGCACAACTGATGCGATTTTAAGCTTGAGTGACCGTAACTCCTACAGGTGGTGACACTGTCGGCATCCAATCTCACGGGTGTCACCATAATTATGATTCAAAGTGAAACTGGTAACTCCGTCAGTACTCCCATTACTAGCAAGAGCTTCGTCAGTTCCTGCATTAGCGTCATAGCCCAGGGACCAGACAATTTAGCTTTACCTAGGGGGGCGGGGTCCCATATGGGAATTTGGAAGATCCCGTGAAGCAGAGATATGGGCCCCGAAACAATGCTAAAACAAACCGTCGCCAATAGTGAAGTTGTCCGTTGATATGATGGAGTATACATGCTATCTACTCCCTACAAGGGTGTGATGATTTTCCACCCAGTTCTCCCACACTGCATTGCCAGAGCGAAATCGTGTCAGAGGGCGCATTAGGTATGTGTGGGGAGTGGGTCATACCCCCAATCCCCATCCAATCAAGCCAAAACGAACATGAAGCTCGCCTGGAAGTCTCCCGAGATCCATCGATGTGCCTGCAATGTCGCCCAATGATGGCCTTGCCTGAGGCCAAGATTCAATCACGGGGTCAAGGGTCATCGGGGTCCATCCGTGGGATTCTGGTCATCGGATTCGCTGAAGATCCCTGGAGCCCGTCCGGAAGTTCTGGGTTGGGTTTAGCGGTGACGGACCGCTTGACTCCCAAGGTTCTCTCTGCCAAACTCCGATATTAACCAGGTTACTTGTTGGTTTGCAGTATATTCACTGGGGGCATCTACGTCAAACCACCCCTAATATGAAACCCAAAATAAGCAGTTCAGGTCAAGTTTGCTACAGACTTAAAAAACCATCCGTGAAACCTGCTCATCGTCACTGGTTTTCCTTTGCTTTTTCTTTTCTACTTCATCCCCAGCACCTGAGGTCAGGTGGAGGAGGATTTCCTTCGGTTAGCCAAAAGAGGGGAAGCCCAAAGGCGAAGCACTTGGGCAGAGCAGTGGCGACAGTATGGAGTGCTAAGGGACCCTCACTGCACAGAGCACGCTACTGAGGTGTTTTTTTATTATTATTTTGATCCATTCGTGTACGGATACCGAGTGCATACGTACACCCGCAACAGTTAGCACGGATCTCCAGATGCGCCTGTCATCGTTTCCCACAAAGTTCATGGGACAGAGAATCATCCAGTTGGTCTAAGGGAAATCTAAAAAAGAGTGGGAAAAGCGTGGCAGCACTCAGGCCAAGACCCACTAAAATCAATAGTCTACAGATCCCGTCGATCACCACAAGGATCTGCTCGATTGTCGAATGAAAGCCCGCGACTCACTTATCTCCTTCCTTTTCCTTTCAAAGCCCTACGGGAAAAGCGTGACAGGGCCTGACTTTTCAGTCTTGACATTGGCAGATGCCTGGAAGCACAGGAGAGGGAGCGTTCATAGTTGGACTCCACCACTGGGGCCATTTCCGGGTTCCTGGTTTCTGTCAATCAGCCATGCTCCCCGAAAAGCCGCTAATCATGATGCAATCCGAACCGCCCACGCCAAGTCACGAGGTTACGCAACAGCAGTTCCAAACGCATTGCCATGCATATGGAGGGGAACCAGACCATGCTAGGGGGAAGACGAACGGAGCGGTTCGGTGCTATCATATGTGCTGCCCTTTTCCCACTGGTTTTCCCATTTACCCAGCAACCGTCACTACCTGAGCGGTTAATGCATGCTTCGGTTTTCCTGGGGATACGTTCATCCCACTTCCCTTTTTTTTTTGTTTCGGCTAAGTACTCCGTAGTGTGACAGCAACTCAACGTCTATGATTTGCAAGTTCCGGCACTGCGGTACCGGACCCGAAATTTCCAGACGATCCTCGTCAGGCTCTCGAAAGAGGGGGCGTTGGTGGAACCGAGAGAAAGGGGGCGTAATGAACTATTCTACACAGTTCTCAGGTCGTAATGGTAAGCCAAATTGAATTCTAAGGCAAAAGTACCATTGCACAGTCTTACGGGACTCTGTACATACATACAGACATACATCACGGCTCGTGATTAACCGAAGCCCTTGCGACTGGAGCAGGGATCATGGCTGTTCATCGATGCGAACACCTGAAAGAGATCTCCATCGTTCACGTGTATGTAGTGCGGGACCTAATTGAGCTTGAGAGCTCTGGAGTACTCCATAATCACCCATACAATAGATACCCAACGCGAAGGTATCACGGACCCATTGTGTATCCATTTAGTACACTGTGCTAATACTATAGTCAATGGCTAGCACTGGGATCGGGACAAATAAATGTCATACTCCAAGCCCAGACCAATTAGCAATCATTGTGGTTCGCCCCCAGCATCTTCCTCTATCACCTCTCCAAATGCTTGGAAACTTCGGAGCCGAGCATTGTGGGTAAAAAAAAAAAAAAAAAGAGAAAAAGAGAAAAAAAGAGATCTCGCTGGAGGTCCTTTGCCTGACCCCTGCGACGATCCGCAAGCAACCGCACGGATCGCTTCCAAGTGATTTTCAGACAGGTGGGCTCTGTGACGAGCCGTTGTCACCCGATGTAGGGATCTCAAATATTGGCCCCCTTTAGAAGAAATTCGCCGAAGACATCGGTGTATCAATGTGGCTGTCAAGGATGGAAATTGAGGAAGCTGGTGGGTGCACAAAACTGTGCTGCCCCTGAAGCAAGTCTGACAGTACAGAGTCACCACTCCGATAAGTGATCGACGATAGCATCGTATCCCTGCCTTTGGAATTATAAGGTTGGTCTAAACTTGCTTACATACGTACGATCCGACTCCATCCCCTTGGGTCGGATTTTACCACGCTGATTTCCCATGCGTCAATCTTAATCTCCATTACCTGATGATATGGGGTCATTGTTCACGGATGATGCAACAGCGACAATCATCACAATCACTAGACTCACTCAGGTTAGTACATACCATAGTCAACTTTAGATAGTTGACTAAGGATTACCAAACTGATAGAGATGCAGACGGAGTCTGCGGAGGAAGTATACCGTACGCGTCTTGCAGCACCACAGCCACAGGAAACTAGACTTCAGCTGCGTGGCGGTGCTCGTAATATCAGCCACAGTTGAGCCCATTTTACGTTTGTTTTTCTGTGTATTTGCTTTTTCTTGTTTTCTTTTCTTTTTTTTTCGGGTTTGTGATCTACTGCAGGGCTTTCCCATCGTCGCATCCCTGGACTTCCTGGTCTAGTCGTCTCGTCGTGCACGGATGAAGTCGAGGAGAATTTGTCAGAAGTTGTTAAATAGTGCCGATTGATATGCACCAATGAACTCCTTTCCCGGGGTCAACTCTCAAGCCACAGCGCCTTGATTTACGTTGGCTTGACTCTCTGTCCCTTCGTACGAACGCTGCTCAACGCTCAGGGCCGCTGCCGTTCGCTCTCTCTTTTTTTTCTCTTTTTATTTTCTTTTTCCTTATTCCCCCCCTTTAAACTCCCTGATACGGAGTAGTTCACTCCCGCTTAGGAGATGAGATGTTATGCTTTACGGGTAGATGCACTGCAGTACTTCGAGAAAGTCATACAGCAGTCATTCGAACGATGCGGGTCAGGAATACCCAGTTTCTGGCTCGTCTTCCAAACCGGTTAGGCACACGCCTTTACATGCTGCTGCTCTTTCCATAGAACTCTACCGGTGTGATGGATAACCCGTTTTCACGCAAAGCGTTCACATTCGTCCAAAATGTCGCAGAAAACGAATGGAGAACCAAAACCCAACATCCCGGTGGTATTCCTATCCTGTGTCTCTCTATCCCTTGCATACTGCGACGACAGTATCAGAAACAAGCTAAAGCCACAAGTACGCAGCACTGGTAGGCTCCAGTCCGTCCTAATGGACAACGCGGCGGGGATTACGCCGATCACGATCACTGTTGCTTCCAGGTTAAGGGAAGGGCGGCTGGAATTGACCTGTCTTTTTCCAGAACTCCATCGCCCTCTTCTGTAAACGAGGTGTTTGGCATGGCGTTCTCGGCCTGCAACCCAAAGTTCTTCATCTCACCCCTCGAATCTGTTCTGGAACAGCTCGTGTGGATGTGGATTGCTGCCACAATCCAGTCGTTCCCTGTTTAGCCTGGGTTGCAGTTTGATCGTTCTCTGGGCTACTTACCAAGCTTTCCCTCTTTCCTAGATCGGGTCCAGCTTGCGTTTCACGGCCACTTTGCATGCAATAGGTCTTCTTTTTCTTGCACATTTGGAGCTTATCGGAACTTGTTGAGACTCGGTTGAGCATCAGGTTGTCGGTGAGCGATGTCTAACCCTAGGACGTTTAACTTAAACATTAGCTATTCCATGATATATTACACCTGGATTCCAGAATAAGCAGGGCTTTAAGATCTGTCATGCAGGGTAGGAAGGCGGTGATGCCTCGGCAAAGATCTCTCGGTGTTTCTCGGTGTCGAGGTCACTTTTCGGAAGACTCTCCTGGATGGAGCCTGCTCCATAGTCTCCATCGTTCCGATTAGAGCCACTTCACACCGCCATCGTTCAAGGTTCGCGATGGGTCCTCTATGGATCCTCATCTACATCACGGCGTTTTCTCGCCACGCTCGCCTTCCTTAGTCGGTAGTAGTGGTACTTGCTTCTCAGAATCTCGGCCAGACTCGACTCAGCCAGCCTGGTACCGTTTCAGCCCCAGTCGTTTGGCGTTGTTTCATCTCCATTGGGAGTGCTCGAGCCGTCATTCGGTATGGAGCTACTGAGCGAATTCTGTGTGGGCATCGTACCGTCCAAGCATTAGCGCCATGCAAGGCAACTTCCTTACTTGTACATACATTTGTACATGTCATATCACTTGAACGGGTCCCGTACTTTGTCTATATACTTTGGAGTATGTGTTCTAACCTTCTATGTACAAGCAAACTAAAAGAAAAGAAGATAATGTCTACATAACCCTGGGGCCCATTGTAAAACCGGAGAAAGAAATAGGAAGGTGGAAAACCAGGCCAGTCTAGTCTATTGATCCCATATCTCCCCTTTATTGATATGCATCCCGAATCTCCAACTGAATGCGTCCGTCAACCACACCCTTGACCGAAAGACTTCTCAAGTCTTCCACAATCCAGTCTGCGCCAGCCTCTTGAAGCTGCGCCAGTGAGTGGGTCGTCGTCAGTGCGATCACCTTGAATCCCGCAGCCTTGCCTGCCTTAATGCCCGAGGGCGCATCCTCAAGCACGACTAGCGATGACGAATGTTCCAGGCCGAGGCGCTGACGGCCAAGCAGATAGCACCGCGGGTCGGGCTTGCCCTGCTCGACATCCTCTGCAACAACAAGCATTTTTGGGTGCGTGAGGTTCATGACACCTAGCCAACCATCGATGAGTGCACGCGTACCAGAGGTGACGACACCCCAGCAGGCACCGGCGTCGTCGAGCTGCGAAAGGAGGTATCTAGCGCCGGGGATTTCAACGGCATCGGAGCCATATTCTTTGGGGATGCGGCCTTCGATAGAGCTGACATCTAGAGCAATCGATCATCAGCCCATGCGCTTCCTCCCTGTCCCCCGCCACCCCTCTTCTCATCACTCGCTGATATAGAACTCCCCGAGAGCGAGGGGCCAGGACATGAACTTACACTCCCAATTCGCCCGCTTCGGGTCGTACAGCTGCAGCGTATCAATGCTCCGACGTCCATGGGACGTGGCCAAGATAACCTTAGGGTCAACTCCTAGCTCCTCGCCGACCCTGTCGTTGGGGTTAGAACCATGTGGCTATAGTTCTGCGGGGTCAGACTAACTTGTGCCAGTGCTTCACAATCGCTGGAGGAAACGCCGAAGTTTAGCATTTTGCCATAATACAGCATCTTTCTATTCAAGTAGACCTTGAGTCCTTACCATCCGTCGAGTCGACGATAGTTCCGTCGAAGTCTGAAAGGAGGCCATCAAAAGTGACGACTTGCGGAGGGGCTGAGAAAGAGCCTTGGCCTTTAGTCATTGTGCTTATAGATTAACTAGGATATTCAATAAAAATCGAGACGAGAATGAGCGAACAAAGAAAAAAGTAGGAGCGATGTCTAGAAAAACGACTCTCAGAAAATTATACCACAACGAAAGAAACGTAGAACCCGACGACCCAAATCAAAAGAAAGTAAATGGTTTAAATCTCAATCAGTAGATACTTGACAATTCCTTATGGATCGGGCACACAATCCGCGGGACGATCGGAGATCGGCAGTATATTACTCCGGTTATCTTAGCGTGGGTAAAATAGTTTGCACAAAATTGTTCGGACAGTGAGCTCGTTGGATAGAAGAAAAAACTTCTATTACTCCCTCCTACCCTTGCTTTTGCAATTTTTTGTTTCAAGGGGGGTTTGTGAAATTCTACCAAGATGGTCAAGCTAGGTGAGCTTTCCATATTGCCTTTTTATCAGGTTTGAATCTGGACTAACCGTTCCCAAGGCAAAAACTCGAAGCGGACGCCCGTCCGGCTACGACACAAGATCGAGAAGGCTTCTGCGGCCAAGCAACGAAAACAGAGAAAGCTTGCCAAGAAGGTATACGCTTTTTCCTCTTTTCAATTGTTTTGGAGGAAAGTTACGGTGGTTAATACTATCATTGCAGAATCCCGAATGGCGCTCAAAGATCAAGAAGGATCCGGGTATCCCTAATTTGTTCCCTCACAAGGCTCAGCTTCTCCATGAGATGGAGGAGAGGAGGCGATTGAAGGCCGAGGAACAGGAGCGCATCCGTGATGAAGCGCGCGCTCGCAAGAAGGCACAAAAGGAGTCGCAACAGCAGGGAGACGACGCCGAAGACATGATGGAGGCGAATGATATTGATCTAGAGGGTGACTCCGACGATGAAGATATGGATGAGGATGCCGATGATTCGTCGAACCCCATGGCTGCGCTACTTGCCTCTGCGCGCGCGAGAGCGGCAGAGTTTGATGATCAACATGAGAGCGATGATGACGATGAGATGGACGAGGATGACGATGAGGATATGGACGGCATGGATGAGGACGAGGCAGATGGCGGTGCTGCGCTGGGCGATTCGGCTCCCCAGCTTGTTTCACAGACTCACAGCAAGGAGAGCTCTCGGCGGCAATTCGATAAGGTGTTCAAGCAGGTTGTTGACGCTGCGGATGTTGTGTTGTATGTGCTTGACGCTCGGGATCCGGAGGGCACCCGGTCCAAGGATGTGGAGCGTGAGATTATGGCGGCAGCTGGTGGAAACAAGAGGATGATCCTCATCCTCAACAAGATCGATCTCATCCCTCCACCGGTGCTGAAGAACTGGCTGGTCCACTTGCGCCGATACTTCCCCACCCTGCCTCTGAAGGCTTCCAATGGCACTGCCAACGCTCACAGCTTCGACCACAAGCAGTTGACCGTCAAGGGCACATCAGAGACGCTTTTCAAGGCTCTCAAGACCTACGCGCACAGCAAGAACCTGAAGCGGTCCATCTCCGTCGGTGTGATCGGTTACCCCAACGTCGGAAAGTCCTCTGTCATCAATGCCCTCACTGCCCGTCTCAACAAGGGCTCCAGCAATGCATGCCCTACCGGTGCTGAGGCCGGTGTCACCACTAACCTGCGGGAGGTGAAGCTAGACAACAAGCTTAAGCTGATCGACTCGCCCGGTATCGTGTTCCCGAACGCAGATAAGAAGAAGACCAGGAAGAAGCAGGTGGAGGAGCGTGCACGTCTCGTTCTCCTGAACGCCATCCCACCGAAACAGATCGAGGACCCAGTTCCGGCCGTGTCCCTGCTTCTCAAGCGTCTCTCCGCCTCCGAAGACCTCAAGTCGAAGCTGCTGCAACTCTATGGCATCCCCGCTCTTTTCGACACTGGCGACCAGACTCATGACTTCCTGATTCACGTTGCACGCAAACGCGGTCGTCTGGGTAAGCACGGTGTGCCCAACATCGAGGCCGCCGCCATGACCGTGATCAATGACTGGAGGGACGGACGGATCCAGGGATGGGTCGATGCCCCTGTGCTGCCCGTTGTCGCCGCGACCGATGGGGCTTCGGCTCCTGCGGCCGCTGCGTCGGGCGTGGACACGAAACAGGTTGTCACTGAATGGGCCAAGGAGTTCAAGATCGAGGGTCTGTGGGGTGATGGCGCTGTCGATGAGATGGTGGAATAAGCTGGTTTATTTATTCTTGTCTGCTATGGATACATGGATACCAAAAAAGGCGTTGCCTGGTTTTTTGTTCTTAAGACGGTAGAATGATGTTCTTCAATGTCAATATCAAGTTATGAAATGGCTATACGTAGTATGAGTTCATGGGGTCCTGTAGATGGGATATTACTCAACAATCCAGTATGGCAAAAAAAAAGTATGAATAGGAAAATAGGGATGGAAATAGATAGCACCGTACCAGACACTAAACACAATAAATCCATATCCAATGGTCATCTTTCAGAGGCGATGCTTTTCTGACATGTCCGCCCCCTAAATCCAACGCGGATATATAAATCTTCACTTCCGCATCCACACTCCACAAAAAGCACAACTACACATACAGTTAACCCAACAAGTATAAAAAAAAAAAATCCAACTAAATAAAAACCACAATAAATAAACAATACTAATCACCCCAAGTCCAATTCAACTCAAAACAAGTACCAAACCCTAAGTACCATGAATAGCATATCCCAAATATCGTGTAGTAAGCCCTGCAAGTAAAACGAAATGGATGTATGCAAACCCACCAATTGATAAGATTCGATAAATCAATGAATTGCCACCGCTCTCCACGCGCCTCCGCATCGCGTCGCGTTTTTTTCCCTTTCATCTCAATTCTTCTTCCCTTGAGTCCAGGAACCAACGAACAGGGACAATCATCGATTTACCCTAAATCGACATTCTAGAACCATACCTCCGGAGACCAGAAAAAAAGGAAGTAACAACATCACCACCCGATGCCATCTCCACCCCCCAGTACAACCAAAGAACCATAACGCACCGACCCAACACCCAAACCCGAAAAAGACGAGGAAGAAAAGAAAAGAATAAGAATAAGAAAAGAAGCTACCAGCCAACAATGCCACCCCGAAAATCCACGGGCGAAACCGTCGAAGACGCAGCAGCATCCTCACCACAGGCCCAGACGCAATCGCCGTCGACACAAACGCAACCGATCCAAGCCACAGAGCAACAACTCAAGGCTAGGGCTGAGGGGGGTGTTAGTATTGAGGTTCGTGATGATTATTTTGGTTTTTTTTTTTCTTCCTTTCTTTTTTTTCCCCCGTCTGCTTGCCTGGTTTTCGTTCTTTTACGACGCCGGATATTGTTTGCGTGAATGGGCTTGCTCTATTTATCTGTGAAAATGAGAAACTAATACCAAATACACAATAAAACAGGACTACCTTCTCCCCCGCTCCCTCACACTTCGGCTTGCGAAGTCGGTCCTCCCGCCGAACACCTCCATCCAGAAGGATGCAGTCCTCGCTATCCAGAAAGCAGCTACGGTGTTTGTGTCGTATCTCTCTTCGCAGTATTACTCCCCGCCCCCTCCCTTCTTTTTTTCCCCCCCCTCTCTTTTCTTTCTGTGTCGGATGATGAAAGGATAGTGTGGTTTGTGGGTATGTTTCATGCTAAGTATCGGTTTTTTATAGTGCCAATGAAGCGACTTTGAAGCGGACGGTTGCGCCGTCGGATGTCTTTAGTGCGATTTCGGAATTGGAGTTTGACGGGTTCCGGTCGAGGCTGGAGAAAGAGCTGGATGCGTTTACGGAGTTGAAGGCCGGGAAGAGGAAGGCGAAGAAGGGGGATGCTGAGGCAACTGCGGCGGAGGGCGCAAAGGGGAGTGCGGCTTCGGAGGGCGGTGGTGCTTCCAGGGGGGCGAAGAGGGTGAAGAGGGCTGAAGGAGAGGAGGCTGCTTCTAGTCGGCCGGAGGAGGGGGATGATGGGGATGAGACGCAGGATGAGGCGGAGCAGGTGGATGAGCATGAGCATGAGCATGAGTCTGAGGCCGAGGAGGAAGATGAGGGTGAAGAAGAGGAAGAGGAGGAGGAGGAGGAGCTGGGTGAGGAAGAGGATATCGATCGGGTGGAGGACTTGGATCGTGACCCGAGAGCGAAACGGGTCATAGACCCGGATGCTGCTGGAGATGAGTCGGACAGTGATGACGATGCTGGGCCGTCGTCACAGCTGAGGGGGGATTTGGGGTTGGGTTGATTCTGTATGGTTCTACTGCTAATTGATAGAGTGTTCTACGTTATATGGACGGGTCGATATTAATTATTGAGATGCGCAAGAATGCCAGATTCATTTCCAAGCGTATGATATGAATGATAGATAATGCGAGAATGTATACCAAACTCCACGACCGACACCAACCCAAACGCCGACCCGAAGGACCAGATACATGGTCATCATCCCATAAATTATACAGAGGCAGACGGGTATCGTCTGAACCACCATTCAAAGTACAGCATCCCAGTGGAAGCAGCAAGAGTCATTGCTTCCTGCTGTTTCTCTTCAATGCCCATTTCCCACAAAACGCCATTGCAACATGCATAGTCTATCCTGGTATCTTGACAGTTCAACTGACGGCCCTAAGGCAAAATCAACGGAAAAAAAGAATCACGGCGAAGAATAGAAGAAGATAGACTAAAAATGACATGCGACAAGTGCCATGCATTCATGCGGCCGGCTGATTTAACAACTGGCTCATCCCATTCGGAACCGATTTGGGGGAGATTGTGTCCGGTTGGCGCCAACGACTGCTGCGTGGGGGGGTTTCTTCTCCCTTCTCCGCCAACTGAGGCAACATTGGGCCATTGTTGCGAGCAGCGCCGGGGGGCAGTGGGTGCATTGGCTTGTTTTCCTCTTTCTCCAGCTTGACCGCCTTTTCCGTGTCGGTCGCGACCTTCTGCGCCTTGGTAACTTTGCTGAAGGTGGTGATGCGGGAATTCTTGACCGGCTCGTCTTTCTTGGTCTTCTTGCGAGGCGCGCTTTTCTTTGCAGCTGGCTTCTTGGGCTCTGCGGTCTTCGACGCTTTGAGTACATCCTGGAGGCTGCGCCCGCGACTGGCGGGATTGGACCGAGATTTGGCCGGGCCCTTCTTTGGTAACTGGGAAGCCTCTTCGTCGTGGCTGGATGAAGGCGTGAGGAAACCCGTTTGAGTCTTTTGCTTCTTCTTCGGCGTCTCAATGACAATCGACACTCCATGCTCGTGCTTCACGCGCTCCACCTCAGATGCATTACATTCGTCGAATACATTCTCGGAGTGGTCATCCCAGCGTTTCAGGGCGGCCAGCCGCGCCACTTCCTCGCAGTCCCCCTTGACCATCAAATCCCAGCAATCTTCAAACTCTTTGCCGGCCGGAGGTTCATTGTTGATCCACATGGTCACTCCGTTTCGGCGACTCCGGATCACGGAACAAAGACTCTTCACCAGGCGCCGCACGCCGGGGATCTTTAGACTCGTGCCCACCACAATCAGCGCGTCCGGGCGCGAGCGTACATCGGCATTCATGACCGAGGTAATGGCTTCCTCATCCGGATTGTGTTCGTTGTACAGCACGATCCGGGGCCGCATTTTACCGATGCCATGACTGCGCTGCCCCGTCTCGACGCGGAATTGGTTGTTCCTTGCGCACTCTGGACATTCCGGCGCATCTGGACGGTCGAACATGGCACCATCGAAGTCACCGAGATGACGACATTTCTGGCATACCATCTTCTCCAGGCTTCCGTGCAGCTGGATCGTGCGGGGCCACGGGGCCTTCACATTCAATGGGATCTGAGTGGCCAAGGGAGGCATCGAAGTCTCAATGCCATCGATGTTCTGGGTGTACAGACGGGTCAGACGATTTTCTTGGCTGAGGCGCGCCAGCATGTGGTGAAAAGCCGTGGGGGAGGTCTTGGCAGCCTCTTCGGACAGCGACCGCACCATGTCTTGGAAAGAGGCGGTTAGTGCTTCATCTTGATAGACGGCCGCATCGAAGAGGAGTTTCCCCGACGCTTTGAGGTTGTGTTTTTTCTGTAGAGATTTAAAGAGCCCATCGGTGGAGCGGAAGTCGGGAACTATGTGGCAGCAAGAAGATCTTGATTAGCGGCGAGACGCGTTGTAGACAGGGAAGAGGGGAATGCATACTGCCGGCCGAGGTGGAGATGCCCGCTCCAGCGATGACGACAATTTTGCGGTGCCGACGAAGGGTCTTCGTGAGCAGATCGATCTGCGCCTGCTGTTCAGTATAGGACAGTCCGGCGCCGGTGGAGAGATCGAGACGTTGTGTTCGGCGTTCCTTGGGGGCGGCGACCCGTCGTTTTTTTCTTGCGGGCGGCAAGTCGTCTCGGTCTTGGCTGCGGGTGCCGCTGGACTCGTCTGTGTCCTGCGACGGAGGCGGCGAGGGATAGAACCCCGGCGGTGGTGTCGGTGACGCTGGCGGCGAGCTCAGCTCGGATACGTCGGAGAAACCATCGTCCATGGCGTGGTGGAATTCTCCGTGAGAATTAGAGAGAAAAAAAAAAGAAATAAATAGAGTATCTAATCACACGGGGTGGGAGGAGGAGAAGAAGAAAGGAGAGAAGATGACGACGAGGTGGTGGTAGAACGGGAAAGGCTGAGGTGTTCGTGTTGCAGCAGAGAAAAGAGGAGAAAAATGAGGAGGTCCAGCAACAGAGCTTTCACCACAAAGAATTGCTGCTAATTGCGACCCAGAATGAAAATCATGGAGAAAATACACCAGGATTGGAACATCAATTGGTTTGTGGAAGCCCCCAAATCGAAACCTTTCGTTTCGAAAATTCTCTTCTCTCTCTTTTTCTTTTTTTGTTCGTCTCTGGTCCTTTTCTAGATTCAAGAGAACTCCCTTGTCGGGGTGGGAGGAGGTAAGGGGAGAAGAACAAGACGAAGAAGACCAGAAACACGTCGACGGATAGAGTGGGTTGAATGAATGCAACCGTAAGAGTGACTAAGAAGGGGGGAAAGGGAAAATCATGAGGTCAGGGCGGGAGAAAGGGAAACGATATTGGCACAGCGCACGCAGTTCGTAGTTCTGGTTCACCTCTGCGCTCTCGCTTGGTGCCGATGTTGTGTTTATTTTGACTGACCCACGGGATGGAAACACTGTCGCTGCGAACCTGGAGGACCAGTGGGAAACCCTAACGAACAAACGTATGTCCGTCCAGATTGACAGACGTCAAGACTGGCAACGGGAGGTATGTCGAGAGGAATGTTGCGATCGGTGGTCTACTGGGGACTGTATATCCTGATAAGACAGGAACCTGGTTTATGAAGGAGTCCCCAAGACCCCTTCTGCACCTCTTGTTTATGTCTTGACCTTCAATGTGAACTAACAAATCTGCTAACAAATTTAGCGCGAAGTCCAACATGCAAAAGACCACTAGGAGCAATCCGGTTTAGCCTTCTAGAACCTTTAGCCGCACAGCAGCCGCTAATTGGTCCGTCCCCACGTCGAACCTGCCATGAACTGCAGCAGCTCGACGGTTCAAGGTTCTGAATATAGCAAGACTTCAATAGCACCGATCCTTTCTGGCGTATTAATTTTGAGAATTTTTTGCAGTTCGATTTGGTATCTCCCGTACTTAGTTGTCCGTCCGATGCAGGGCAGTGTGTGCCCAACCCAACGACGGGGTGACATGTCTCCAAACTCCTGACCCCCCTTCGATTGATGCAGCTCTGCCGATAATATCCCGGGCGTGAGGACACGCAATTCCACGGAATTGGGCCCATTCCCACGTATGAAGGGAGCCGCTCCTCTTATTCGCTCATGAAAGACTTCGAGTGACCCAGTTGTATTGCTCTGTATTGCTCAGTATGCCCACCCCCGTCAAGGGCCTCGTCGCGGTTTTCTTTGGCAGACAGCAGCACCGAGAAATGCCTACATTGCAAAACCATTAAATATCAATCACCATACTGCACCGTATCATCTACAGCGCAATTGAATTATGGTACCAAGGGAGATCCCGTGCTCCTCCGCTTCCACTTGGCATTCGTTTACGGCACATTGTAAGGATCGATCGTGTATTTTTGCACTTGCTACATGTCAGCCCCTCTATTCTCCATTCAATCGGTAATCCCCAGTAAGGAACAGCCGTAACTGGCCGTTGTGTGTCAGCATATGGTTCTCATGGCCAGATCGGTGGTCGGCGGGGAGGTATAGAAGTAGGGCTCGGGATCGGTGGGGACTGCGATGATTGGTTCATCTGGTTGACCCGGATACCATGATCACAGGACCCCCACGTGATGGTGACTAAGCCAGCCGTTGACTCCACATGGAATTGAAAGTGTTATCGAGCAAGATTGAGCGAGAGCAGGAATGAATGAGAATCTTGGTTGAGGAAAGCGTAAAGAAGCCGCAGGATGTGGATGCGCACCTGTCCGGTTGGTTCCAATTGAGCTAGGCTTGCTGTTCCTTTCGATCTCCGTTTGGTGTGGTCTGTTCGTAGTATCGCTGTGGGCTCCGACATCCATCGCCCAGGAACAGGACACCCTTACTATGATACTAGCGACCGGACGATCGACCTAAGATATTCTCGGGAAGTTACAGACTACACATTCCTCTTTCATGAATAGTATATGCGATTCCCGACATCATGCCAATGATCATGGACGACGGCATCAATGTTGACGATTTGTTTGGCGAGTCGGCCTCGCTCGAGCTGGGCTTGCCAGCGCCCGCCCCTACCTCGAACTCCACCAAAGGTCTTGCTCAGCGCCTAGATGAGATGCGACTTTTGGGGTGCTGTCAGTACGTCATATGCCTATCTTCGTATAGCCAC
The DNA here is from genome assembly GCF_009193645.1 of Aspergillus pseudonomiae. Classification (NCBI taxonomy): domain Eukaryota; kingdom Fungi; phylum Ascomycota; class Eurotiomycetes; order Eurotiales; family Aspergillaceae; genus Aspergillus; species Aspergillus pseudonomiae. The sequence continues at coordinate 48,926 of NW_022476104.1, forward strand.
CCCTCTGGTTTGTACAGAAACTTACTAGATGTAGGAAGATTGCTTGGTCTAAACAGGGTTGCATTGCATATATCTCTCAAGATACATTGAGAGTGAATCTTCGTCACCTGGAATGTCGACCATCTGATGGGAAGTGGGTGCTGAGTGATGACACTCCATTACACCCAGTGGCAGAGGCCCATGGGGGCCAGCCTCTCGTCCACTTATGCTGGAATGAAATTGGATCTGAATTAGCCGTGGTTGACTCGTCTGGACGAGTTTCGATTTATAATATTGCGATTTCGCTGAACAGTCTAGCTGGGCAACGCCAGGCGGCTTTTGATCCAATCGATGATGGAGCTCAGATTGTCGGTATGATGTGGCTGAATGTTCAACGTTCCGTAAGTACCCACGTTCTTCGTTCGTTCATGTTTGATATGACGCTCAACTCCCTCAAAGGTCCATGCTTTCAATGTCGCAGCAATGGTGCAAGGGCGCCGGGCGTACTCACCATTTCGACGCCGCCCAATAGGCCCCTTTCACCCGGCTGGAAAAGCCGCTTTGTTATGTGTAACCAGATCCGGCGTCATCAGGCTCTTGTACCAGAATCCCGACAACAAATGGGCAGAAATCTCTGCAGAACTGAAGAATGCGAGCTACTCCGACCGACTTCTTACCCATGCGGCTATCGTGGCCACTCAGAATGGAATCCTCATCGCTACTTACTCTGCATGCCAAAAGATCTACTTCTATCGAGTGCAGATTAACTGGACGCCTCCACAGTGGGATCCGAGCCAGTTAAAGCAGGCACCAAATCAATTCCCCGTCCCAGGCTTTCGCTTCATGCACTCTAAAGTTGAGGCTCCTTGTATCATACCAAGTGCAAGCCGCAATGGGGAAGCAACCAGCGATGAATTACCACCCTCTACCAACCCACTATATTGCCTCACCCGCCTGGATATAGTCCTCGCCGCACATGACAATTCTGCTGGGATGACCACAAATCCATGGATAATAGCTGTTTTCTCGATCCCCCCTCATGCTACTCCTGATCACTCACAGCAACCGAGCCCCTGTAGTGTCATTGTCCGATGGCAATTGGAGTCTGCTCCACAGGTGCTTCACCCAAAATTTGATGAGGTAAATTCAAAGAAAAATAACGCTCAAATCAAAGTACGTGACTCAAGGTTGACTGCTGGAGAGCCTTGCTGATTGCCAATTAGCCAAAATCCGTGCTACGACGACTGGAAGACATGTATTGCGACAGATATGTCACTACGATAGAGCAGACGGAGCATGGAAACGTCCTAGCTGTCACGTACGACGATAGTTCGGTCACTTTTTATGATCCAAAGACGATGGCCGTCTTGAACGGAACTGATGATACGAATACACTGAGTAGCTTAGGTCATGCAGGGTTCCATTATCCTCCTGACTCTGCAGGTGAATTCCCCTTAAGATATTGCAATTGGATGAAGGTTGACTTTTCTTTAGCAGGTCTACACATCAGCTTCTCCCCCAGTGGCTGTAACGCTGTCACGTTGGATGGAGAAGGGCAGGCGCAGCTACGGGTGATGGAACACTCGTATGGCGCGGAAAATGGACTTTACGATGAAAGTATGTGTTGTTCCCCCCCTGAAAGTCTATGACCATATCTGACTTCAATCAAGATAAATTCTCTGCTGCGATTGCCTCCTTGACACTGGCATTCTGCCGCGGATGCGGAAGCGAGTTTAATACGGATGACATTTTGTTAATTTTGAAACGGCAAGCGTCACCTGGTCAGTTCATTTCCCTGCGCTCGACGGGGTTCCCGGGCTAACCGTTTGGCAAGATGCGCAAACCTCTTTCATCAATGAAGTTTACCGCGCTCTGGGGGTCAACTGCAACTACACACAGGAAAACGATAAATTGATGAGCCACCAGTACTTACCAAAATGCCTCAGCGTTCAAGCCGCACTGGGGTTCATTGATAAATACAAATCGCGGAACTTTGCATCTAATGTACCATGGACAATTCTCCAGCTTCGTCATGCTTCTGTCCTATATGCGCTTTTTCTCCAGTATCTTAAAGGAGGTGTACAGGCAGAACCACCCGATGCAGGTAAGATCTCGACATGCGGGAAATGTACAGAACCCTCTCTGACTATAAGCGCCAATGCAGATGCTATACGTATTTTACTTGGAAATACGAAATGGGCCTTGGACTTGTTACATTATGTTCTGAACGACCTTCTTGACCTCGCAGATGACCTAGAGAGCTTGCTTTCTGACCAGGAGGCTTTTGCCCAAAAATGTCAGTATATCATCCGTTGATTTCGAATCTCAAACCAGAGCCATGCCACCCATACTGATACTGTTCGTGGCAGTGAAAACCATAAATTCTCTACCCCTGATCATCCTCCTGTCTAGTATGTCTCGGGCCTTCCTGCGCTTCATCTGCCGCGGCTTGCGAGGAATTCAGGCCGGCTATGCTACTGCACCTCTGACGGGCGATGCTGGCGTCTACTATGCCGAGATTTATCAAACTCTAGACACATCCCCTGTGCGAATTGACGTGTATGAGAAGTTGCTTGCTGGGGTGGACTCGACTGTGCGACATGTCTATGTTGGAGCGGGCTTTGGAGACAATGAACGGCCGGGGCCTGAAAAGGAACTCTTAGTCAACGGCCGTATCCCCCCCGTTCTTGTTACGGCCGTCTCTACTATTCTCCGACAGACGGTCCCCACGCTCAAGCCTGAGATCGATCGCATGGCTATCTATATAGGTGACTACAGTTGGCTTGGCCTTGGATCCGACCCACGTGCAGAGTTGTACCGGAGGACCCGGGACGTGGATATCATCAAGAAGATTCCTTTCAGAAGCACGACATCTGCGGGCTCGGACGGGGCTCAAAGCGGAAAGCACAATCCCAGCCAGGTGCGCAGACGATGCGTCCGTTGTTGCGAGATTATGTGCGGTGCGTACCCACCACGCCCCCAGCTATCGTCTCGCATGATGTACAAGTTGGGCTATGTGCGGTATTGTATCTGTGGAGGAGGATGGACTCTGGAGTCGGACCTCCACCGCTAGACGAACCATCTGTGTGGTACTAGGTTGTTCTAGTGTATTAGGCTAGAGCTGATTGTAAAAAAATTTGAAACAAGTGATGTGTGATATCTCGACTAGGTGTTGTTGTCTGGGGGCATAAGGACCAGTCTAATAGAGATCTTAGGTCTACGTGGTTGTGTATGAAGACGATGATAGCGCAGAATCCCGGACCAAGAACATTCATCTGTCTGGATTTGTTCCTTGTAACACCACCATAGGATTCCTATTAAGCATAAATGGTACTGCATGGAAACGAGTATCGACCAGGAAAGACCCCTTCTCGAGCCATCGCCCCTAAGGAATTGGATTGCCGGATTCTAAGGAACTCGTCACATCACGGTCGGAAGTCGTGCATTATCATTGTCATGTCAAGTAAAGCCTTCATTTAATATCGACTTGCATCTTTTTCTAAGATACATAATCAATTTCTTTTAAAAGACGTTTTTGGTGCAACCGACCCACACAAGGTGGTCCAACCCGTCATCTTTATAACGACGTTCCCGGAACTCCATCTAAATCCAGACACGACCCGACTTCATTTAAGCCTGTTCGAATCACCGATCAGCACTGGTTCACTTTTCCGAAGAGCATGGTCTTCCCAGCTGCGAGCGTAATCTCGTCGGGAAGATGACGGCCTCATACCTTAACAGCGAACTTGCGCTGAGGGAAGTGGATCTCGCGCTTCTTCTGTCTCTCGGTCTTGAGGGAGGCCTCGTGCTTGGTAAGGCGGCGACGGAGATCACGGGTAAGCTTGGGGCGGAGATCGAGAGGGAGGTACTTCTTGTTCTTGTAGAACAAGCGGAGCTGAGCGCGCTGGTTGGCGTTGATGACGGTGTGGACACGAGCAATCGACTTGCGGACGTCGTGGCTGTAACAGATTCACAATCAGCATTTTCTGGTCTGCTTCCGTTTTCCCTTGTGGTTGTGTGCAAGTAAAGGAAAAAAAATTGCGCGGTCGTTGCAGTCCCTTCTCTTTTCACAGTATCTGTAGAGTTTTCATCTCTTTCCCCCCCCCTCTTCCTTCCAGCGCACATATTCTTTTGGGTATTGGCGTAACCAGGTGTAAAACAGGGATTTCGAAAAGGAAAAGCAATTTCAAACGCACATTCTCTGGGTCTTCGACGAGGCACCGCCAGTGATCTTCTGGACGCGGAGCTGGCTAAGCTCCTGCTTCAGCTCCTCCAGCTGCTTGGTGAGATCATCCTTGTTCTTTCCCCAGAGCTGACCAGCCTTGACCTTGGAAGACTATCGACGAAACCGTTAGCAACCATTAATTCGAACGCGAAAAATTCACCAGTATCGTCATCATCCTGGCGCAGCGCAACATACCATGGTGGGCGGTATTGTCGTGTCGTGCGGTTGTCGACGAGAGGATTGAAGATGGACCGGGTCAATTTGGGATGTTCGTTGTGGGACTAGGGTTATTTTTTTCTTGCGTGTGGTGCGCCGCCGTAAGCGGGCACGTGATGCAGCTGTGGCTGGTGCCTTGTGATGACGCCGCCTCCGCCTCCGCCTTACCAGACTCGGTGATGGGAGCCGCGGATGCTTTTGGGGGATTGCCTTGCGTTTCGTTTCCCGCTGGTCGGTCAACTTAATACTCACTTGTGCTTTTAGTCGGGGGTTTCTCGGGTTGAAGATCTTCTTAGCCTGATACGGGGAATTATATTACTTGACCTCTCTGTTCATTGATTCATTTGAGATACTAGCACCCTTATCTTGACCTTACCCCCATATACTTCTATACCCACTCTCCATGGCGGCCTCAACAGGTACCGGGTGGGCTCAGCTCCGGCAGCAAGCCCGCTCTCTCGAAACCCAGGTACGGACTGAATAGACCCAGAGGAGTCCTGAAAACCGCACTAGGAAGCATAGAGCAGCATGCTAACTCATATCGCTTTTAGACTGAAAGCCTATTCCACTCCTACTCGCAATATGCGTCGATGACAACCCTCCCCCGAGACCCAACTGAGGAAGAACTCCGACTGGAATCACAACTAAAAGGATTGCTCGAAAAGGTACACTCTCAGATAGGCCATCCCTCTTCCGACAGAATGCCTCACTAACTCCCACCCCAGCGTCAAGCCCTCGTCTCTCAACTCTCCCGTCTCCTCGACTCCGAAGCCACCTTGACCTCCTCCGCCCTGAAACAGAACAACCTCGCCCGCCACCGTGAAATCCTCCAAGACCACCGCCGGGAACTCCAACGGCTCACCGCCGCCATTGCAGAATCGCGCGACCGCGCAAATCTACTCACCAATGTCCGCTCCGACATCGATGCCTATCGGGCGTCGAATCCCGCCGCCGCCGAAGCCGACTACATGCTCGAGGAGCGGGGTCGGATCGACCAAAGCCACAACGTGATAGACGGCGTTTTGAGCCAAGCATACGCCATCAACGAGAACTTCGGGCTTCAGCGCGAGACGTTGGCCAGTATTAATCGGCGCATTGTTGGAGCCGCTAGCCAGGTGCCCGGGATGAATGCGTTGATCGGGAAGATTGGGTCGAAGCGGAGGCGAGATGCGCTTATCTTGGGGGCCTTTATCGGATTTTGCTTTTTGATGCTGCTTTGGTTCCGATAAGTGCATGCTAGGTCCGCTTTAGCTTGGTGTCAGATCTCTACTTTAGCGGTGTGATTTTCTGGTTTCTTTGTCATCTATTATACTGCTGTCTATAGTGTGAGGGCGTTATGGGATTGGGCACTTCTCGCTGCTGCTATACAGGAAATGTTAATTTGTGGGTCCTGAGGTTTGGTTTCTTGTATCATTTGCTTGGTGTACAGGGACGACCCAAATCATACTTATTGATGATCTGCATGTGCTGATTGGTTGTACGATGGGTTGTGGCCGAGCTCGGTGGACAGTGAATGGGGTAATCCGTAATATAATACATATATATATACATGATGACTATTTATGCTTCTCATGGTCTCATGACAACCCGGGGCTTTTGAGCTGCCGACGCAGTTTGGTTCTTTCTTTCCCACTCTGTGGCCGGTAACTCAGACTCCATACTGACCTTCTTCTCTTGGATCAGTTTGCGAATCCCGTTGTTGAGTGCCTCGAGCTCATGTTCCTCTGCGGACCCGCTGCCTGCCCACCGAATGCGACAGTTTTCATCCAAGAGATAAACGTATCCAACCTTGCTGTTCATCATCCCGATAGACTCCTTAACGCCCTCTGTGACACCCTTGCGAACCAGGAAATAGCGCCTATGTTGCTGTTCAGGCAACTTGTTCCGCATCCGCCACATGAATCTGCGAACCAGCCATGCCTTGAGAGCATTCTCTTCTAGGTTAATATCCACCTTCTGAACCATATCGCCACCACTCTTAAGCGCCTCATAGAGGCCCGGATTCTGTTCGGGGCCCGTGAAAGTCGCAACCTGCGTCTCCGCCCAAACACTGGAGAAAAGATTCACGACGGAAATTCTGCCCCGAAGCTGCGAGGTGGTATCCTGCGGTTCCTTGGGCGATGCGAGTGTGGTACCGTGCATGTTGGGGAAGTAGAGCGCCTTGTCTCGTTTGAATAACCGGGGGCCGGAGTAGAAGGTCTTTCCTTCGTGGTGGCGGAGGTTCGACCATTCTCGGAAATATGGCTTTGCGACTTGTCTTGTTCTGTTATTGCATACAAATCGGGTCAGTAACTGGGTATGGACTACTTGGGAAGGCTAGAGATGTTCGTACAGTTCCTTGCGACGCTCCAGATGTTTATCATAATTGACAAAGTCGTCTCGTCTTTGCCGGAGAGATCGCGAATCAATACCGGTGTTCTGTCCTTCTTGCGGAGGAATCACCGAACCAATTGGACGGTCGAGAGTCGGAGGAACGAAGTCATCGTCGCCGGGTTCGGGGGCCGCAGAAGGAGGTGACGACGGGGATGGATTCTGCTTAAATTGGACTTTATTGTACGCTGTTGGATTGGGTACAGCCGTCTTTGCTGCTTTATCATTGTTGCTGCTGCTGGCGTAGTAGCGCAGCGCGGGCTTAAGTCGAATAGTTGAAGTGGCAGCGGCATTGCGGAATTGGCAGCTGAGACAGCGACCTCCCTGGAGCAGAGTGACCTCTGTGAAAGAGGATAGAAGTATAGATCGCTTCCACATTCTGACTGACGACCAATGTCAATTTCAACAGTGGTGGTTGTTGACTGGGCCTATCTGCTTCGAAAGATCCACATGCTTTACTTTTCGGGAAGTTAGATTGAAAGCCCGCGATCCCGTGACTAGGCGGCATTTTCGTGTCGCTCCCCACGCGTGGTTGCCTTCGGGCGTGTTTCTTGCATATTGGTCCCTGTTGGTCACCGACCACTTGCTGTGATTAAATTGAAGTATTGGGAATATACGTACATATACCGTCACCTGCTGGGCAGGTTCGGGATTCCATCACCCATGGCTCTACGGATTCCGGAGGATATGACATCGACATTATATGAGCCCGGAGATGGTGCAAAGCACCTCGGACAAAGATGCCTTTTTCCAAGGACTTGAGAGGCTAGATGCTTTGGTGGATGACTCGGGTGATGATTCCGATGAGAGGTTTTCTCAGCTTATCGCACTGGCGAAAGACTATGTTGAGCCTGTTCACCAAGCTGGGCCTGCTCTTTCCGATTCACTGGTGAAGAAAACAGGTGCACTGGGAGCAACTTCCACTTTAAAGTCACCTTCACTTGATGCCACGGACCAGGGAAAGTGCAGAAACACATCTATAATTGTTATCCAAGATGTACAGGATTCTACTGTGAAAGGGTCAAGCATCATGGGACCTCCGAAGAAGAACAATGTCGACGGCAAGAAGAAGAAGCGAACATCTACTACGAAGATAGTTCCGGAACAGCATCAAATCTTCAAGGGCCTCGTGTTCTGTCAGTGATCAGTTTTACTTCATTTAAACCTTGCTGTCTGATCTTCATTGTGCTGACTGGTCTTTCAGTCTTCTTCCCGAATAGCGACGTTTCGCCCTTACGGCGGCTGCGCATCCAGCGAGCGCAGGAGTATGGTGCTCTCTGGGCTCGCACTTGGGGTGATAATGTCACGCATGTGATTGTTGACAAAGGTTTGACTTTTCAGGAGGTTCTGAGGCATCTCGGTTTGGAGACGTTTCCGGTTAGTCTAGAGCATTGGCCTTTTTACTTCTCTTGCCTACTGACTTTGATGAAGCCGAACATTGCCCTCCTCGATGAGAGTTATCCCTCGGAATGCATAAAGTTTCGAACGGTCATAAGTACATCTCATGTGCGATTCCGAATAACAGGGATGCCGGTCGTCTCAAAAGCAACGGAGGAACCCCAGCAAAATGAACCCTCGGATGAGTCTTTGCCGTTGAAACCAACTGGTAGACAAAAGCGACAGCTTGAAACTCAGTCTCAGCCCTCTGAGAGCGAAGACGACTCGGAATACCCTCCCGATGCACAAAAGCCCAACGGCTACTCAGACGAGGCACAGAAGGAGGTGGTCTATGAGCCACTTCGTGAGCGAGATGCCTTGGATGACATGATTGATGAAGCAAAAGCTGTGAAGGACTTGGTACGACTAATCCATTGCATTAACATATACCATGCTGAACATCAATATAGCCTTTGGAGCCGTTGGACTCTCTTGATGATGAACCTACCACCGAAGAGGCCGATCTGGAGACCTCCGAAGAATCAGAGTGCCAGCCAAACCCGCGAAAGAGAAAAAGAACCTCCAAATTGGATAACGAAGGAAAAGATGATTGGCAACAAAAATTTACCTGCATGCAGAAGCATGATCCGAAGTCGAATCCCGAGAATCCCAACAGACGGACTATTGATGTCCTTCAGCAGATGCTGGACTATTATACACGGACTGATGACCACTGGCGTACGCTTGCCTATCGCAAAGCTATCGCCGCTCTTCGGAGGCAGCCAAAGAAGATTGTCACGAGATTGCAGGCAATTGCTCTCCCAGGAGTAGGGCTGCGCTTGGCAGATAAGATCGAGGAAATTGTGTGCACAAACCGGCTCCGTCGCTTGGAAAGTACCAATATTACACGCGAGGATGTCATACTCCAAGAGTTTTTGGGTGTTTACGGAGCTGGGATTTCACAGGCCTCGAAGTGGGTTGCTAAAGGCTATAGATCACTAGAGGATCTAAGGACTAAAGCGTCCCTGACCCCTCAGCAACAAATCGGTGTCGAGCACTACCATGATTTCTCTCAACGGATCCCGCGAAAAGAAGTAGAGACACATGGCGAGATCGTCCAAAGGGTCGTGCAAAAGGCAGACCCTGGAATGCAGGTCATCATCGCTGGGTCTTACCGACGTGGCGCTGCTGACTGCGGAGACATCGATCTACTAATCACCAAGCCAGATGCGACGATTGAGCAGATTCGAGCCTTGATGATGGACGTGGTAGTCCCGAAACTCTTCAAACGGGGCTTCCTACAGGCCAGCTTGGCGATTACGTCGCGAGGGGATGGGTCTAAGTGGCATGGCGCATCTCTAGCTCCGGGCAGCCAGATCTGGCGACGGATCGATCTTCTTTTCGTGCCGGGCTCGGAGATTGGCGCTGCACTGCTTTACTTTACTGGGAATGACATTTTCAATCGAAGCATGAGGCTATTGGCAAGCAAGAAAGGCATGCGGTTGAATCAGCGCGGACTATATACGGACGTACTGCGAGGGCCGCAGCGGGTGAAGTTGAACACCGGTCGGCTGCTTGAGGGTCGTGACGAGCGACGCATTTTCGAGATTCTGGGAGTTCCATGGCGTCCTCCCGAACATCGTATATGCTGACGTGCCCGGTCTTTTTTTTTTTTTTTTTTTTTTTTGGTTCTGTTTTTTTTTTCGGAACCGGTAATGCTTTTTGGGAATATGCTTCATGACAGATAACATTTGATGCATAACTAATACTTCTTTTTATTGCTTTAGGTATATACTCTGGCTGCTCCGCTTCCAGACCGACTTCTCATCTTGCATGAATTCGCTGTAGTGTCACTGCAGGATTGTTACAAAGTTTTTATGGAGTAGATATGGAAAACTAAGCATGACGCTGGCCCGAGTGGTCTGTATCATAATGATGAAGCTGATGATGTTGTTGCTGTAAGGGCTACAGCCAGAAGCGGTAAAAGTGAACAATCCGTATGTATTGTACGGGAGTAACCTTTCCGTAAGCTTTAGGAGGTATCTTTTGTGTGGCCCAGGGTAGGACAGGAACTTGGCGACTTTTGAACATGCCAGAAGGAGGCTCAATAAACGAGGGTTAAGACCTTCACCATTTGGTAGGGTGGCGAAAAAATGACTGTGTGTTGAATTGAAAGTCACGCGTGAATCCAGTTCATGATCCCGTGAGGTCACACCCCAAACGTATTCCTAAAATCCAAAAGAAAAATAAAAAATAAATAAAACAAGACATCATTTCCACCCCTGTCACCGATCTCATCACCGCCTTTCATGCGGTGAAGCGCATGCAATAGAACACTGAGGGCGGCATCCGTCAGACCGCCCGTGGAAAAGTGCAAAAGTCATCGTTTTGCCGTTGCTTCCAACAATTATTCCTCCTCCATCCCACTCTTCCTGTCTCTCCACCTTATCGCACTCCCCATCACAGCTGTTATTCTGCCGTTATCAATCGTCTGGTGGCTTGTGAATCGCCTGCAGTTTGGCCCATCGTCATTGTCACATCCGCGACACACGCGGGTGGTTGTTGTTTTTTGTGTGCTTTGTGGCCCACTGGTATTTTGCCGTCCCGACCAATCCACCCCTCGTCATCCTTTGTGCGCGCGATTCGATCCACCATTCGTATTTCTGCTGTCGCTTCTGAATCCCTCTGTAAGGTCGAGCGTGTCCTAATTATCCCCATCGGGACCTCTGGCCCTGGGAATACTCGACGCCTTTGGCTCCCGACCCTTCCTGTCGAGTCCTTGTGTTGCCCCGTCTCACTCACCCGTCATGGGTCGCAAACCGAACCAGCTGATCCTCGAGTTCTTCATTCGAGGCCAGAAACTCGAGGATGCCAGTAACCGTTACCAGCACACATGCAAAGCCTGCGGAGAGAAATTTCCCAAAGGTCGCATCGACAGTTTAACCAACCATCTCGTCAAGAAGTGTCAAGCCATCCCGCTGCGAGACCGTCAACGCGTCCTGTTGCGCCTCCACGAACTTCCCGATCTCGCCGACGGTGACCAGAACAAAGACCCGAGTGTCGCGGGCCAAAACAAAGGAAAAGGATCGGATCTACCTTTTGCCACTCGCCAGAATTTCGATGGTCTGAATGTCCTAGCTGAGGCCTCAAGACAGGTGGGCGCGTCCGACCAGACTAAACGGGGCGGGCCTGCGTATACACAATCGGTTACTGTCGGTGGTAAGACGGTCGTTGTCGACCCTGCGCTTGAAGCCGAGGGCTTTCAGGGCCATCCGCAGGCCGAGCACGTCGAGGAAGACGTGAAGCCACCTGGTAAGCTGATTTCGTCCCTTTCCTTCATTCTCTTTGTTTTGTCGCTGGCTTTCGTCGGTTTCATTGGTGTCGCACTAACTAATATCCTCTTGTAGGAACTCCCCAAGGCTCTAACGCAACGCTTCCATCCCTCCCCAATGCTTCGCAAGATCAACCTGCGTCCGCGTCTCCTCCGCTGGCGGAAGCTTCGCTGACGCCTGACCCCACCTCCAATGCTCGCCAGTCGCAACTTTCCATGATAGCCGCCTCTGCTAGCGAGATGGTGCCACAGGGAATGCCGTTGGACCATGACATCGTCGATGGCTTGCCGAAGGTGGGCTCATGGAACCAACAGCTCTCCACTCAGGAACAGCTCCTATTTGATAGTCTCCATGAACATGACCCTACTCTTACTGCTGCGACGCAGCGGGCTGCTGCTTTCCCACGTCCTATCGCGATGAACCCTAACTCACAGGCGAAGGGATTCGTAAATGAATTCGGTAACTCGACTAAACCGACAAAGCCCAAGGTACGCGGGCGGTTTTCTGCGGCTAGACGTAGAGAGGTTCAGGAAGTCAGAAAGCGCGGCGCGTGTATCCGTTGCCGCATGCTCAAGAAACCTGTACAGTTACCCCTCATCTTTCTGTTTTGTTGGGCGCGCAACTAATTGTGATTCTTCAGTGCTCCGGTGATAGTCCTTGCACTACCTGTGCCAGTGTAGAAAGCGCGCGGCTGTGGAAGCATCCATGTATTCGGACGCGGATTGCGGAAGAGTTTGACCTGTATAATGCCAGTAAGTATTTTGTTCCTCACTCTGCATTTAGTTTGTGTTGGGTGACTGACCGCCTAGACTTGCACGCCACCCTGGCATATCACGACGTAAGCGGTATCCGAAACCAGGTCAAGTTTGAGCATTATGCCGGCCGTATTGAGATTACCCACTTTGAAGAGAGCATGGTGTATGTCACCTTTAGTGCGCTCCAAGGCCACAAGCCATCTACCTCAACGCTTGATCCCCAACTTCAAGGGCTGGGAGACGACTCGCAATTCCAAGGACCCCTTCACGAAGTTTTCTTGCTTGACAACGATGCAGACGATGTGCCTGGAAAGCTTGAGATGTACATCAAAAAGACTGCACCTTTCTTCTACGAGAGAGAAGCCTCTGAGGTCATGAGGCCCACACTGCTGCTTGCCTCAGAGTTGAGTCAGCAGAAGAAGGTATTTACTATTGCCCACGCTACTGTTTGAGGAAGCACAAGCTAAATGGTTACAGGATATCCTACTGGAGCGGGTGCTAGAACTCTGGGTCGCGACTCACATTCTCGTCGACTCAGATTTGCGTTGGAGAACATTCTATAACCCGACCCTTCCTCCTACTTCGATGCACGCTCTCGCGCAGCCATCGGATGATGGACGCATGCCGATCGACGAGGTCACCAACGCTGAGTCTTATGCACTCTTGTGCAGCCAATTACGCTCAGCAACCGAGAAGCGTGCCTCGCAACTGAGCAAGTCGGTAATGAACGACCTCGAACGGCGCCTGCTTCAGCGTCAGCAGAGTGGCTGGTTTGAGACGTTCTTGGTTGCCCTCATCCTCTTGAATTGTGTGGAGAGAACCTGCTGGCTGTTCCGCTCTTGGGAAGACGAGGCGTTTGCACAGCGCGTAAGTCTCTTTGAAGCTCTAGTTCTTAGATTGCATTGTTTTCTAACGCACCATAGTGGCCTCTGGACAAACGTCCTCCCTACTACGCAACCCAGGGCGATCGTTTCTCTGATATTCTGCATATGCTGCTGAAGATGCGCAGCCTGCCGCCCAAGGCAACCCCACGTCCCGACAATGGTATCTTGAAGGCGGTGGACGGTAGCGACATGAACGCAGCTCGCTGGTTTGATATGATTAAAGTTTCCCGTGAGTATACCACACACCACTGTACCCGGAACCACAGAACCTTAGCTTACAGGCAACACCACAGCTCTGTACCTTGAACAACGACAGGCCGCCGTCTTCGATCCCAACGACTCTCGCTCCCTTGATCTCCGCTACGGAGCAAAACTGTTGCCACCAACAAACGTTTACACATGATTTGCGCTGGTCCACAAACTGTGAACTGATGAAACCAAACGAACCAATGACTTTTGAAAAGATTGATTGAAGCCGGTTTTCCGTGATAGGTATTGTACTGGAACTGGGGTTTGAAGGAGGGTTTTGCAATGGAATTAGCTTGTTGAAAAAAGGGCATTTATGGGGTTTTTCTTTTTCTTTCCCCCTTTTATTTATTTCTCTTCTCTTCTTTTCTTTTTTTTTAACCTTCTCTTTGAAACCGAGCACCCAAGTGTAATCTACAGATTCCGTGTCTTCCTCCCGTGTCGATGCACGAATCCCCATGATTTCTAGTCCTAGCCATGAATGGAAAAATAATAATCATCCCCGCTGACCAAGCAGGGCGGAATCTCGAATGAGAAATATGGGTTCTTGGGGAATATAATAAGAATAAATATGGTATCGAGCATATATAACAAGTAGCTAGTAAACAAGAAATAAAAAGAAGAAGAAAGCCGAAAGAAGTATAGTACAAGAACAAAAATAAACCACAAGAGAGGCAAATACACGCCAAACACACAACTTCAGAAAGGTTAAACTCTAACATTGAATCAAGAAAGGAGAGAACCAAAGAACCCCGGGCAATTTATAGTAACGGATAATAGTCCACATCACTTGTCTGGGCCCCTTTCAGGGCATATTGTACATTCATCCCGTAGGATGGGGTGAACCGTCTTTAGGTGATTGCCCAGGGGTGTGGAGCAGGATGTCCCGTAGGGTCACGGTTATTTCGTTATTCTCGGGTTTGACTGTCGCTTGATTATTCTGAGGCGCAGAAAATGACGCCGGGGTAATAAAACTGTTGAACCCAGGTACGTCCGTACCTGAGTCGTCTGGCGAAAGAGGCCTGACATTCCCCGTTTCGGACGGGGATGCAGATGGTCCAATTGAGGGCATTGGTGTCTTGGCGGTTTGGTTATTGGTGTTTTCTTTGCAAGGGAGAGCCAGCATGGAAACCGGTTGATCGAAGAAACTTGAGTCGAATGCTTGCCCATCGAATATATTCGTGCTCAGGAGCAAGATATGCACGTTATATCGCTCGCAGGCTTCCGTTAGGTCTTTGAGGTACTCGTTCGATGGATCCTCTGAATATGTAAGAACTGGGCCCTGGGGGTTGTGGACGCAGAGAGGTTGGATGGGATTGGCACAGATGTGAGGGCCGTCTGTTGCTACGACTATGGCGTGGTAGCCCTTGTGTTTTGTGTCGTTGTAGCTTTTGACGTATGCGCTGTGGTTCCTTTGGTTAATCTACTGGCATGGTATGTAGAGCGAATAGAGTGTTATAGGGGAGATAACTTACTAGCTTTTAGTGGCAAACGAGATTATACTAGCAATTGTTTGCATGAGCACGGAGTCTTCGAAGAAAATGACTTCATCAGAAAGAGGGGAGGACGAGGACGGTCTACCCTCTCCGGTGAGAACCATCTTAAGGATATGGGATGCCTCGGATAATTGAAGAGGAAATCCTATGGGTTCATACCCACCGCTGGTCTTGGCGAAGTCGATGAGGAAGAATTTCCCTGCATATCGACACTATCGATGGTTAGTTCATGTTCGTTGGTGAAGAGGAAGTATATCGGCTCACAGTCATTCCTGCCATGGCTTATTGAATGATTTTGAATCAGGCCTCTTCCAGAGCACAAGAATCATGGCATGAAACACGTGATGAAATGGTTGATATGAGAAATAGACAGAGGAATGGCTGTGTTTTATATTAGAGGGTGAAAGCAACACAGGTGAATAACACTCTGTAGGAATTTCCATGACATTGAAAAGCCTAGACCTCTGTGATTCACCACTGTGGATACAGCCAATAGAAACAGTAAAAAATAAGACCAGTGAATAGAAGCAGCAAGCGGGATATCGGAGAATATCTAAAACTACCAGTCTTGGGAACTGGTTGACTCATCCATCCAATAGCAAAAGGAGGGAAGGGGGCAAGAAAGAAATGGCACCAAATCCAATTCCCTCCTAACATTCACCAAATAGACTATACAAAGAAGGGGAATAACCCAGTAAGAACAAAGCCAACACACCATCATCAGTCATAATACAACATAAAGCGCATAATACAAATAATAGTGCAGTCTTTTTCATAGAGCCACTATCGAGTCCGGGGGCTGTGAATTCCCTTGCACCTGCTCTAACACTACTGCGTAGTATTTCCCCTCTTCGGAGGTATCATGGTAAGGCCCGGCGCCCATAATCGACCTGTCTCCATTAGAATTGCTATGTTTTTATGCCGTTCGGGTATAGGGCAGAAGACAACGTAGAATACACACCATCCTTTATACTTCGGTTGGTTAAAGATATCTGTGAAAGCCTTTAGAATACGCAACGGTAATTCTAGAATCGAAGGGAGTTCCGGTCCAGGCCCACAGATGGGAAGACCCAGCTTGTTGACAGGGAGGTAAACGACCTCGGCGGTGTTTTGGGGATTGCGGGCTTCTTGAAAGATGAGAAGACGGCGGGATGGTGGTGGGGCCATTTTTTTTTTCTTTCTTTTCTTGTTCTTTTCCCTCTATTTCTGCGGTTGAGTCTTGCGATTGATTGATGTATTTTGTAGGACCTGTGTCAATGGTTCTTTCCCTGTTGCGCGTACGGGGGGTGTATAAGTTATGCGCGCTCCAATAGAAGCACAGGATCGCGTGGCGCAAATGATCGTTTGTCGTTAATCAAACAAACTCGGTAATCGTTGATATTATCGATAAATATGCTGCAGCCGCGATCCCGCTTATCGCTTTCGGTTGATCTGTGCGCAATTGAGTGCGGGATGGAACCCCTGAAGGCGGGGCAACAAATAGGAGAATGAACCAGTTTTTGAATCAATCTCAAGAAGATCCAAGCAATACACGAAATGGATATATGATGGAACGATGAAACGGATCGAAGGGGTCAATCAATTCTATAAAGAGTAAATCGCGTCCGGCCGCGTCGGCACGTGTTCGGGTGGGGGAAGCGCTTACTTTCATTCGACCATTCTATGACTAGTAGTAGAGGTTTAATGAAGCAGGAAACAACTCGAAACCACGAAAATGGCTTCTCGGCAAGCTTCTCACAAGTTGAACATGGCATATATATACACACATTGCAAGTACAGCATCGAACAAAGAGATAACGTTCGAGAATATCAACAGCTGGGTATCAAGTATCAAAAGAAATCATGTAGATCAACTGTCGCGTGCGAAAACAACGCTAGAAAACACCGTCAACTCTGGGCCTCCAGGACCAGCTATCTTCGATGTAACGCATAGAATGTCCAACACATGCAAATAAAGCAATTCCCTCCGGAAATGTCCTACGTATCGAGCTCTCCATCAAGTACACGTCGAGCAGCATCCAATCGCCGTCTCAGTTGACGTACGCGCTTGGGGTCTGGATCGGAGGAGGTTGTAATTGTCTGAAGATCCATGCAAACATCGCCCAAGCTCTTGAACAACTGTTCTAAGAGGCGCGTGTCATCCTCGTTGATTCCCATGTTGCCATTGGCCACGGACTTGGGATGGGGACTGGACGCCGCCCGCACAGTGGATACGAGGGAGGACACCAGAGATGTCGGAGTTGCAGACCCAGTCATAGATTGCCGGGGAGTCGAGAGATATTCATCCTCATTGCTCCTGCTGTTCAGCTGTCTTCGGACCGCGCGAGGCGTTCCCATCTCTGACTCGGAGCCAGTTGAGTGCCGCTTCTCAGCCGCAGGTTCAGAAGTATAGCGCTGATTGCTACGTAATTCTAATACCCTGTTAGTCTCTGGTGTATTTGACTTCTCAGCGGGTAGTAGACTCACCATCATTAAATTTCCTATCCCAATAGAGGACACTTTCAAGGTCGTCGTGGTCTCCTTCAGTCGCAGTCTCGTACGATGCTACGGTCGACAGAGATGCTCCGCTGTTTGTGCGAGAGTGACGGACGTGAGGGCGATCATGGATAGGCCGCGTTGTTTCGATAGACGAAGTTGAGACATTACTTGTTCTCCTTAACCTGGCTGAATAATTGCCCAGGGCACTGTGAAGGATGAAATTCTCGTAGTCAAATGCATCTTCACGTTCTTCATGAGGTCGAGAGTCAGAATTTGGGACTGCGGGAAATGCGTCCAAGTCCTCAAAGTCCTCCAGAGGCTCGCGCAATATCTCACTCAAGGCCTCACGGTCGATGTCAGAAGAGTCGTCGGAGTTGTATTCGCCTTCCTCTGCATCTTCGTACAAGCTCTCAATGACCGATTGCCCATCTTCGTCCACGGGTTCGACGACCTTTGGTTGCGGGGGTTTTACATTAGCATCAGATGTCTCGCTTCCGTAATGGCCAGTGACAGCCTCGTTGCCATCTCGTGTGTGTCCATGCTCTCCACTGCGTCGGGGCTCTTGAGTGTAATCTGGACTCCGTCCCGCGCCGGGTCGCAGATGACTGTCTCGTAGCTCCAGTGTATTGGTGAAGTACTGATCTGCCGCCGTCAAAGGACTGGGAGTCCGCAGACTCTGTAAGCTACGTCGACGTAGGTTGTCTTCCTGTGCTTTCACTTTCAGACTGGAGATTTTGATGTGCAGACCCTTCATCTGATCTTGGAGATCTCTCACTTGTAGCTGAGACTGTGACCGAGATGGAGGATCAGAAACAGGGTGGACCGAATGGATATCCTCTGCGCCTAACGTTTGATTCCCTGTATCTTCCTCTGAGATGCCCAGCCCACTAGGTGAACCCGAGTAGTCTTCCTGCAAGTTCGAGGGAGAAGTACGAGCAGAGTGTGGCGTTGACACAGACGCACGGTGCGTAAGATACGCCCTGTTTGGGTCATAGCGGAATGTTCGCTCAGCATTGTTGAAGTTGGACACACTGCTCGATCCTAGAGCACTGAGAGACCTGGACAAGTCTGGTTCGACAGTTGGGAGACTTGATTGGTCTGCTGATGGCAAACGTGTTTCGCTATACACCCGGGAATGACGATTGCTACCAGTGTCCTGGGATGAGGTATATGTTGCACGAGGACGAGTCGATGTTCTGCGATCCGCACGGGAGATCGATTGATACAAGCCGCCAACTGGTTGGCCCAACCCTATTGGGGACGGCGTTGGCGAGACCGAAAGTGATGGCGATGTCCGCATCGAAGTCCGAGCCCGAGTCAAGTTGCCTTCCATGAGCTACAATGATACACGTCAGTTCAAGTTCCATGAAGCAGCAACCCACTCCGTGCCTCTGCTTAACATACCGTGAGCCGTTTCTTTGCATTCTCCAGAATCCTTTCAGCTTCACTGCTCAGAATCACCGATGATAGCTCATCACCGGGGCCTCCTGCCTCCGTATTCGCTACTACTCTGCCAATGGCATTCTCCTTCATGATGCGAACAGCTTCGTTTAACTGCGCCTGGTCTAGAGCACGATCCTCTTGCGGAGTTCTCTGTCCGCTCTGGCGATTTTTGGTCCCCTCCAATGAAGACTCACTCGCGCCACTGATTGTAGAACTAGACGAGCTACTGCGCCCTCCTGTTTCCTTGGCCTCCGCGTCCTCTACCGTGCGCTGCGAGGCTGGTGAGCCTGCCTGTCGGCGGTTATGCGTGACTTCCAGGTTCGGCCCAAATCCGCTTACTGACGAAGTTGACGACATATCCTCCTCCCCGATATCAGACAGGCGACGACTCGCTTCAAGAGCATCGTGTTGCCAAGTGTGACGCGGAAAAGGCTTTTTCTGGGATCGGTGAGAAGCCATGGAAGCGCCATTTCCATTGTAATCTTGGGGAAAAGGTCGGTTGTTGTAGAACGATTGGAGATGGGACAGGGAAGGGAGGTTGAATGGCGGAGAAGGCGTGGAAGATTCGCGCTCGTCTTCAAACGGCAGGATCATATCCGGGTTGGATAAAGTCGGCGACGGTGGAATCGCCGGCGGAGGCGGCCTGTGATGCCGCGCATCCTCCATAGAGGAACCGTGTAACATGCTTCCAAGTTAAATCTGGAGGTTCGTGCTCAACGGCGTTCAAAGGTAACTCGGAAGCGTGTGGTGATGTAGTTCGCGGGTCGAGAAAAACCACCAATTAAAGTAATGTCATGGGTGAGAACGTGCCCGAGTCTGAAGAAGGGCTAGAACTGCGCGTTACTGGAATCGAGGGATGAGTTTAATTCATAAGTCGAGGTGAAATTTAACTGCCGTCGCAATGCAAACCCCAAGGCCAATGCGAATCCCAGTCAAGCGGGACAGGGCAGACGGAATTGAAAAAAAAAAAAAGATAAAAAAAAAAAAAGACAAAAGATAAAAGCAACGAGACGCGACGAGGATTATTAGGATTAAGAATTAAAATTAACAACTAAGAAATAGATAACAGAGGTAATTAGTACAACAACAGGAAGCGATGGAAGGCAACACAGAGAAAAGAAAGACAGCTGACACGCAGCCACCAGGCCCGGGTGAAATTGGGGGAGGAAAAAAAGGTAATAGTTAGTATTATTGTTTCGTTTTGAACTAGTGGTGTTATTTATTCTTTCTCTTTGGCTCTTGTTGTTTTGACCCTGACCGACTGGAGTAAATGAAAAAAGAGCCATAATTTTTCGTCGTTTCTGGCTGCCAGACCCAAAGAGGTAAGGATCGGACCTGTGGGGAGTGTCCACCGCGTTCATAAATGGAAGCTCTCTTACCGAAATTGTTCTAACTATCGACCCTATCTTGGATGTTGGGGAAGGGGTGGGAGTCCCTCAGGAGGGTGAACCGAGATGACTTGCAATCAGAGAGGAGAGTTGCATACATAACACTGCCCTGCATTGTCCACACAAGGGTACAGGCGCGAAGAATTCATATCTAATACTAGTAACAAGGAATAATATTAAAACAAGCCACTGGACGAACCTTAAATCACCTGCAGGCGGAGATCATCATTTCAAGAGATGCTCATGCTCACTTCGATGGCACCATGTAGCAAGACGAATCCTGCGCGTTCTTTCGTTTCTTTCATGCATGACACTTGCACTATTCCAGCGTCTCTTTATTTATTTTTACGTTTCTTATTTTTTATTTTCTCTCTTGACCATGTTTGATTACTACCTTATGGTTATTTTCCGTGACTGTTCTGTACCTTGAGTGGTTTGTACCCCTGAATGCCTCGGGGCTGATCCACGGATGCCTTAGGGTTGTCGTAACTCGTTCCAATGGTTCCGCGATGCCTTTAGCCGGGCCGCGGTGCAGATATACATCTTCGAGAAGTTTCCCTCTAACACACTGTAAGAGAGATATTACAATTCGCCTGGTGCTAGCGCCCTCAGCTATACGCTACTTATTACCGCCCTATTATATTTTATCCAAACAAGCCTTCAAAGAGTAACTAGTAGTGCTTCGTAGATATCAGTCGATTACGTTGAGGTCATTCGTACTGAACGGGAAGGAAACAAATGGATTGCTTTTTGATGACTTCATGGCCCTATACTCCCAGACCCTATACAGATAATAAATGCCAGTGCAAAGATATATCACAAAGTGAGAACGGGAAAGATTGAATTCCCAGAACCAATCATTATCCCAACCAATATTATACGGGATTCACTCGTCACCCGTCAAAAGATAGGCCAACACAATTCATCGAGTCTAGATCTTTTCCAGGAGCAACTTAGCACCGCTGCTGGTTGGGCCTGATTTCTTCTTGCTATCCTTTCCAGACTCGGCAGCGGCCTGTTGCAGAGCCTTCTTGCCCTTCTTCAAAGTCTTCAACAATTCAGCTTTCTTCTCAAACTCATCGGATTCCGTCAGGGCCACGACCACAAACACATTGGATCCGGTGGCCCATGACATGATCTCTTCCTGGATTTGTTCATACAGCAGTCCGTGGAAGTTCAATGGAGGCTGCACCTTCTCTACAACCTTCTCGGTACTGTTGAACCGACCTCCTTGAACGAGGGACTTCAGGAGTCGTCCAATAAAAGGCAAATCCTTGGTGTCAGAACGAGTTTTGGCAGCAACAGCAACGGCGGAGAGAGCGTCACTCTTGTCTCCATCGGCGTCAAAAAGAACCTCGGCAATGAACTGACATCCGAAGCTCGTCTCCAAGAGAGTGTCTGCGCGGGCGGCGATGAGCTCAAGCAAGGTTGGTGACGCAGCCTTGATCAGTTCTTGGCGTCGGACAGATGGGTCCTTCTTCGAAGTCTCCTGGCGAACTTCACGAACTTCCTTCAAGACTGGCTGATCGACTTCGGGCAAAAGCCACTTGGCCCGGTCTCCCACAAATGGAAACAGGATAGCGATACGGCCAGTCAAATCGTTGACCTGATAGAGTAGCTCTTCATTGCGTGCCTCCGCGTCGCCGCCTTGGTTCAGTAGCTCCGGGAAGATCATCTTCGCTGTAAGCTTGGTGTCGTCGATAACTTCATATGCTGCCAAGAGAACCATATGGCCGTGGAGGTCACCAGCCATTAGCTTGACGGTGTCTTTGTAGAACCGCATAAGCAGCTTGCGGTCTTTGGCGCTGGCATACGCCAAGCTCAGGCACATCAAGCGCGAGCCAGACTGGGTAAACGCCAAGTTCTTGACCAGATCACCTTCTTCGTCACCCTTGAGCAGCTCGATAAACTCATTGGCCTCCGAGCTGCCAGGCTTTGTGTTCAGGAAATATTGCAACATGGCATCATGGAGCATTGTGAATCCAGTGGTACGCTTCTGGATCAGCTGGTTGACAAGTTCGTGAAGGAAATGCATGATAGGTCCCCTCTTCTCCGGGCTCTCTTTAAGAATCTCGGAAAGCTCTGATGTCTTATCTTTCTCCTCCTTGAAGATACCGAATTCAGCACCATACCACTCGCGAAGAAGTTTTGCTTTCTGCTCCTTCGTCGCAACCTGCCGGTAAACATCGTCCAGAATCCAAGATGCTTCCGGGTGTCGGATGAGGCGCTTGACGTGACCGTAGAACTCTGGGATGATCAAGTCCCGAATCTCAGCATCGCCGTGGACGATCAGTTTACCAATCAAGAACTTAGCATAACGGCTCTGCGCAAGCTCATTGTAGTGACCCTTCAACTCTCGCGCAATCTGCTTCCGTTGCTCGATATTTGCGTACTTCAAGGCAGTCTGAATAACACGGACTGAATCGTGCTTGAAGACGAAGTCTCTCACTCGTCCAGTGATGATATCAAAAAGCTCGGCAATGAGTTTCTTTCTCTCTTCAAGTGGGACATGTGACTTTCGGCGCAGACGCTCCCACAGCTGCTTAGAGCGTTGAATCATATCGGCGTTAGGCTTTGCGGCTTTGCGCTCCTGCAAGAGAGCCTTTTGCTTTGCATGCGATTCCCGTGAGGATGTCTTGTCTGCAAGAGGTGAACAGTCAGCTTGATATCCAATATCTCGGGTGAAAAGCCTCATTATCATACTTTCCGCAGCCTTCTTCGGCTCTTCCTCCTTCTCTTCGTCTTCATCATCGTCGTCACCCCCGTCATTCATATCAACATCCTCGTCCTCGACATTATCCAGGTCATCAATTTCCGAGTCCTCAACATCGTCCAGATCGAAATCATCGTCATCTTCCTCCTCCTCTTCGACCTTCTTCTTTGAAGCTTTCTTATTCTTCTTCTCGGGCTTTGAGCTCTTCTTTGTCACGCTCTTTGAGCTGGATTTCTTCTCAGGCGCAGCCTTAGCTTTCTTCGTCGGCACGGTTGGTGTCTTGGTCTTTGTCCGCTTTCCCTTGCGCTCGTCGCCGGCGTCCACAGGACGCTTTACTCCGACCATGATTCTGTCAGTTTCTTGTATCCGCTTTTTTTTTTCAGTTCCAAGAAATCTGGAATTGGATATTTGAGGACTTTCTGGCGAGCGAATTCGGTACGTCACCCGCTGGAAATTTCCTTTTCGTTTGAATTACCGCTTCGGACATTTCTTTTTTTTTTTTTTTTTGCGCTCCGAAGACCTGGGGCGGTCGGCAAGTTTGTCTTGTTTGCATTTTACTGATAAGCCCTCTGCGTCCCGATAAGCAACTGTATGTATGTACCTCTTACGGAGTATGGGTGGCGAAAGAAAGGCATTGGGGATAAAAAATTTTTCTGGAGCTTGAACTCTATTGTCTCAGTATAATAAAGAAAATCATACAATCAATTAGACCGTAGGTATGCATAGCAATGGTGTTTAGGCCATAAACGCACAAGAATCCAAATCGAAGCGCATATATTAGTCGTCGATCGGGAAGAAACCCTGATCAATGGATCCCCCGAACGCCTACCCCATTCATTACTCAATATATATCATGGTTGCGAGAACCTCACGCATCGCGTAATTCCGACTCTACAGTTGGTGGTGACTTCATAGATCCCAGCTCTGATCCTACGTTGCTCTGTCCTCGTTTTCTGCCCGGGATGTGAAAGCCCAGTTTAGAGTTGCTTGATGTCTGGCTATCATTTGTGAAGTCGCCAAGTCGTGAGAATAAGCCTTTCTTTTTCGGTTTGGATTCGTTGTCGTCGTCGAGTCCAACATCCTCGAATTGTTCTTCTTCCATCGATGTGGGTTGCTTTTCCAGGCCCTTTGCGTAGGGGGTTGATAGACGGGAGAAACGTGAGTCAAGCGACGTGCGAGAGGGCATTGCGTCGCTATAATTTATAGGTGATCGGGCAGATATATCCTGGGATTAAGTATGCGTCAGATCCTCGAACATCCGCCGGGGTGGGCAAAAGACTCACGAACGACCGGCGATACGAATCGAAGGACTCGCGGGATATTGAGAACGGCTCATTCTCGTCGACGAGGTCGCGATGGTTCGAGGATCTATTGGAGCCCGGGTACCTGCGCCAGAAGCTCTGTTTTTCCGGCGGAGATGGCTATTGGTAGATGTTTAGCCGCAGCGCAACGATGCAATCACCAGCACGTGGTTGTGGAGGGGATCGTAGATTTACCGGAAGATACGCTCCATTATCGTCGACCACTGTTTTTCGCGAACAAGTATTAGCGACGTCTATATCCACAGCGAGGAGAAGAGAAAACATGCCACTCAATTTATATTCAGGCGGTTCATTGTCGGTGCTTTTCCTAATATTCAAGGGCGTTGAGTGATGGCTGTCTGCGGACAAGCGACTAACGTTATCGGCTTCCCCGCTATTCGGTAGCGCGGGCTTTTTGGTGAGGAAGTTGCGGAACGGGGTCATCTTTGGAAGAGGGAAGTCTTGCGGGAAATTTTAAATTGCGTAAAAGGTAATCGCTCTACCCTGCCGAGGCGACAATGGGTACAGAGGGTGAGGTAGAGAGGGTTTAAATGGATCGTACGAGTGGTCCAAGTCAAGAGACGCAACCTCACATGATCGGCGCCTCGGCGGCCGTACAAATAATGAAATGGTGATTTATCCGTTTGATGGAAGGGAATGGCTATCCCAGCAGGATAATTCATCTAATGTAAATTAAGGACCCACTAGCCAAGTGTGGGGGGCAATTGGATTGGTTGGTTTCGTTGTGAACTTCATAAAATGCTCGGCGAATGGAGTATAGGGTAGTACAACCTTGAGCTTACTACAAGCAAGCACTCTAGATCTACTGTTTTTCTCGACAACAAACGTATCAGCTGTACTAGAGGAGACGTCACTGTTTAAAAACATGTGGTAATGCAGTTGGTTGCGGCTCTTTGGAAATCTTACACTCGTTCCCTGGGTATGGTCCAGTCATTCAGAAACATAACTTATTAGGGCTTCAAGTTTTACTATACTACTGGTAACTTGAAAAAGCTTCCAAGTTACTACCTAGCATTTGCCAGCTCTGATTATGAATTTATTACCGCTACACAGTATCACTCATACCTCCCATTGGTCCCTTTCAAGGATTTGGCAATACCTACGACGATGTGTTGACTCATTCGTTGGTGTAGAGGCAGTGTCAGGGCTCTACGTACTTATTACCCAAAGGCTTCCTCTACATCTTGAGCTGTAGAGATGACACAATATTGTCATCTATACAGATTTTTCACGCAGCTGCCTACGCCATCAACTACGGTAGCGAGAGCTATGCTGTCATTGTAATGAGAGTATTTATACCGTCCCTCGCCCACCTTTTTTCACTCTTCATTCTTCTTCTTCACCACCTGCAACTTTCTAGCATACCTCCAACCAATATCAGCTACCTACAGACACTTCTCTCTTCTCATCAAGTTACATTACCTTGTTATAAAAACAACCTGTTCAAAACAAAATACTTTGCAACTGTCAAAATGGTCCGTCTTCTTTCCTTCACTCTTCTGGCTGCTGCCACTGTCGAGGTAGTCTCTGCTGCTGCTCTGCCCACTCCACCGAGGCCCGCTGAAGTTACCATTTGGCGTCGTAATGATGGCCCTCTCAGCACCATAGCAGCAACTGCAGTTGAGACAGCCTTTCCAGCTGAGAAGACACCCACTGAGATCGAGGATGGGGAAGATGTCCCCAATGACGACACAGTTACCGGTGAGGATGATGATGTCTTCACCGACGGTTTGCACTGGCGCCGCAGGGGCAAATGCCGCTCTGATCTGGACTGCGATCTTGGCTACCTGTGCACTAGTGGCCGTTGCACTCTTGGCTGCCTGGCTGATAAAGACTGTCGCCGGGGACAGACATGCATGGGTGGGCAATGCCGTACTGCAGGCGGAGTCAACCCTCCTGCATGCAAGCCTTACAAGCAGCTATGTGCTGCCAATGAAGAATGTTGCTCAGGTGTCTGCCGCCTGGGATGGCGCCTGACAAGGGTGTGCAAGCATAACAAGCACTGAGGTGTCTTGTATAAATGGAGGAATGAGATTATTCCGCCGTGAGGAGGGAAAAGGCGACCAAATTGACATGTTGATGAGGTTTCTTTGATTGTTTAACTCATTTTGATGTTTAGTATTGGTTTACTAAAGTTGTTGATTTGAACGAGAGTTTGGAGGAGGATGTGTCTCAAACATGATGGAAGAAGTGGATGATATGGAAAAGGTTGTTCATGTTTGTTTTTCTAAGATTTAAAGCAAGGAAAACACACACAAAAGACAAAAAAAAGCAAAAAAGGGCTTTTAACCACTAAACCTTGTGCCCACTGTAATCTCAACACATTAGGATACTTTTACACATAGTATAAGAAAGACTGTAACTTGGACTATATTTTGAAGCAATCTGGTTTCCATTTAATCTGTTATGGATAACTTAGTGGGAGGTCAGCCGCTAAGACGATAACCTTGCTTCGGTTCTCCACACCAGCGGGACCGGTGCCTGGTACGAATCCTGGGGTCGTCGTTGTACTCGTGCGAGTAATCCACGATCGCTGCAACGCGCTAAGCAATGGAGATGATTCTTGAGGGAAGCAATTCTGCAGAGACATCTCCACCCTGGGGTGGCGTCGCCAGAACACACCGACCTGTTACAGGGAAATTGGCTACTTGGCTGGACAACTACATCTCTCTTCTTTTTGTTCTTTTTTCCCCCATCACTCCTCCCTCCTGTTGTCTTCTTTTTATCTTAGCAATACATCAATATCTTCTTTCCCTCATGCCCACTTCTCCCAAGTCCTTTTATTTCCTCACCACCTCTGCCTGTTTCTTACCTTCCGTGTTCTTCCCCTGTTGACTTGGGATCCCCTCGGTGATCCTAACAATAAGAATACCGTTTATATTGAACCTCATATCTTGAAAACAATTCTTCTTTCTATAGGCCTTAATAATTCTCACCCATCGTATCACCATAAGCCACTTTATTACCCTAGCTTCACACGTAGTTCGCTAATATGAACCCCCATGACATAAAATAAATATTTCAACACAAGAGCAAGTGTTGCTCAGACGTGCTTTCCATGGTTCAATGTCTTCCTCGCCTCGCCTTTGCACTTTCCACCAGTGTACCTGCAATTATAGTGTCACTATGGCAGCTGGCTTCCTGCCTTGACTCACCTTTATTGAGAACTGGATCTGCACTATAGCCTTACGAGTATCCCTCCCCCAACCACAGCTTTCCTATCCACCACTAGATGAGGTTGACCGGACAAGAGCCGTCATCCACATATTAGCCAGTCAGTGTATCATGCAATCTCCAGTACTTACTTCTAATCGCTGTCTCAGGACTAATCCCAGACCTTGCCCGTTAGCCAAATTCCGGATTCACTATGCGGTTTTGGGTGGATTGGGCACTGTGGCAGAAGCTTAGTCTTGTACGGATACAATGACTGCATATATTGAAACTGAAGCATTGCTAATGACAGGCTTATATAGGTGCTCGCCAGCCTTCTCGTAATGTGATAAACCCCACGGTCCTAGGGTCACTACTAATATGGCAAGCAAGGTTCTTGTGCTTATTTATTCGCTCTGCATCCTTTTCTACAACAGATGGGCCACCAGGAAACACGCTGCTGCAGATGCTCAAAAGACAATACAGGATGCAGAGCAACGCCCGATGTTGTCAGAAACAAATGAAGTGCCATTCGGTGCTAGAGCTTTAGAGCGAGGCGTTCTTGTGGAAGGCATATGGACACCAGGCCAGGTGTCTCCTATAGAACCCAATACGCCGACCAGGCACGAAAGCGCTGGACCGGCCCTAACGCAGCTGCCTCCTAACCCAGCAAGTATGGTACAGAGGCCTTCTCAGACATACATGCCGGTGTCTTTATCAGGCCAGTCTGGTCCAAGGTGGGCTCCAGCAGTTTCCGACATCAGGGCCGAATCGTCGGATAGTCTTTACCCCAACGCTCTGCATGCAAACAAATCTCGCCAGTCAGAGGTACAACTTGTTGGTAGCCATCATGATGTTGTCGACTCAGATGTTGCCCGATCAAAGGTACGACTTAGTTCTTGTGGCTCATGGATCAACAAGCCTTTTGACAAGCGATTGCCAGCCGTTGAAGGCAAGTCCATGACTTTATTCTAGTTCGCGAGAGCAGGAATGTATAGGAGGGTTGGGGTAACGAGTTGAGGAAACTGACGAGCTCCTGTAGGAGCTCATCCGCGGACTTCTTCCGAAGAGTTTAGGCGCAGGATTAGCAAATTGTTCGACGAAAACGTCCAGGCACGCCCAATCGAAATGTTTCAGTTGCAATCCGATTCCTCAGAGTCCGTTAATGGTCACCAAAAGGAACTCATCCCAGACCCATCGATGCATAGACCAAACCATGCGATCCACTGATTGAATAATTCCATCGTTTACTTTCCCCAAAAAAGGGATTATATGTTATTATCAATTGGTCATGTAACCTACCCCAGAGCATAAATGGTCAGGCTTGACGGTCTTCATTGCTTCTTGTTAGATCCAGACATCTGTCACGCTGGCCTTGCCTCAACTGCGCTCTGAGAACCTCTACGACTGTTAATGATCATTCAACCGTGAGGATGAAATGTAGAGGGTTTCCTAGGCGATACGACTGTACTGTTAAAATGGAACAATGCTCGGTGTATCGGTCGATAACCGTCAAGAGACTTTCTGGACTAGATGAAGAAGACTCAATAAAAAAAGCTCATGACCTACACATGAACCCCCCCAATATATTTCCTTTCATTATTGTTCTAATATAGCGTTGCGTAATTGTAGGCTTTTCTCTAAGGCAGCAGCCTGATATGCCTGGCCCACGTGACCTCGTGACGGCTTCGACGCGTCCAAATCCTCAACAGATTGTTTATCGCCGCATAGTCGGACGCTATTTTGCCACATCGATCGACTGCAAGTTTTAAATGAGACATCTGTTGTTTCCAAACTGGTGGCTACCGAACAGTCCTTGAGGTATTTGTCCGATAAGAGGCACCCCTAACGCAGAATCTACCCACATTCACAATAGAACGCGTACTGTCGCGTCGATTAGACTGTGTGCAAGACCAGTAGTAGTTGCTTGCTATTACTCTTGGGGCTGGCTAAAGAGGCACTTGACCTGCCTACCTGATTCACAATGACAGCCGATATGGATACTCAGAATGAGTACGATGATAGTGGACTCCCGGGGCCCGGAGCGCCCACGCCACTTTCAGCTTTAGAAGTGAGGAATCTCTACTTTCCACGTTATGCAACATTACAAGCTTGATATAGTAGTAAAAAGTCCTCTCAAGGTCTCGTACTGATTATGATTTGATAGGGTGTTGCAGGATTAACGGGAAGAGATATCAAATTGTTTGTCGATGCCGGCTATCACACTGTCGAATCAATTGCGTATACGTACGTCTTTCCTCTCGAATGCTCAAACGAGCTTGCTGCAGCACCAAATATGGAGAATTTAAGATGATGCTGACATTGGCGTTGGTGGTATATTATAGGCCAAAGCGTTTACTGGAACAGATCAAAGGTATCTCGGAGCAGAAGGCTACCAAGGTTTTGGTTGAAGGTTAGTAACATCCACTCATGGAGTCTAATCATGTGTAAGGATGTATGCTGATTATCTTTGATAAATAGCTGCCAAGCTTGTGCCGATGGGTTTCACGACTGCAACGGAAATGCATGCTCGTCGAAGCGAGCTCATATCGATTACGACAGGATCTAAGCAATTGGATACTCTTCTAGGCGGCGGTATAGAAACAGGATCTATTACCGAGATATTCGGAGAATTTAGGACAGGTAAAAGTCAGATTTGCCATACGCTTGCGGTAACTTGCCAGCTGCCATTCGACATGGGTGGTGGGGAAGGAAAGTGTCTCTACATTGACACCGAAGGGACATTTCGACCAGTGCGTTTGTTAGCAGTTGCTCAACGGTACGGGCTTGTCGGAGAAGAGGTGCTCGATAATGTGGCGTATGCCCGCGCTTATAACTCAGATCACCAGCTCCAGCTTTTGAACCAGGCGTCTCAAATGATGTGCGAAACTCGTTTCTCGCTTCTTGTTGTCGACTCGGCTACATCGCTGTATCGGACAGATTTCAACGGCCGTGGTGAGCTGTCAACTCGACAGACACATCTGGCCAAATTCATGCGTACCTTGCAGCGCTTGGCGGACGAATTTGGGATTGCCGTCGTCATCACAAACCAGGTCGTCGCCCAGGTCGACGGTGGTCCGAGTGCGATGTTCAATCCAGATCCCAAGAAGCCAATTGGTGGAAACATCATCGCACACGCCAGCACGACCAGATTGAGCCTAAAAAAGGGGAGGGGGGAGACCCGAGTGTGCAAAATCTATGACAGTCCCTGTCTGCCCGAGAGTGACTGTCTTTTCGCCATCAATGAAGATGGCATTGGGGATCCTAGTCCCAAGGATTTGGAAAACAACTGAGGAATGATGCAGCTGTTTTAGTTACTTATGATACCACGATCGGTATACGTTTTATTTGGCTTGTTCATTAGTACATATTGTTTAGTATCTTGATTTTGATAGCATATGGTGTTTGTGGCATTTTGTTAGATATTATGCGTTACGTGGAATAAAAAGAATTATCAGTACAGCCAAACAAAACATACTTTGTATATACGAAGAGCATATGGGGTCTTTCTTGCAACAATACTAATCATTTTAAACCGATTGCTCTCTCCTTCTCTTCCATCAAATCTGTAGATCTCCGAAGGCGGTGGATGCGCGTTGCTAAGGCCAGCGCCAAGACCGTGTTTTTTCTGAACAGAGCTTCGGAGCTTCCCTCCTCCAACTCCACGGGCTGCGACATTCCACTTTCTTGCGACAATCGGCCATGGAGACTTGAAGTGACCAATTTTACAGATTAATGGAAGTTGGTCCCTCGTTCATCCGACATGGCGAAAATTTATAAAGATACCAAGGTCGACCTTCGACCGTATTCATCGAACGCCGTCGTCAACATTCAGATCCCAACACATGCGAGTACGCAAAGCCGAGCACGATTCTCTATAGCCTCCTCTGTGGGCGCAGACGAACCGATAGCGAAAGACGAGGAAGAATTCTCTAGACGGTATCTTTCGAGCCAGGGGTCAATCTATTTTCGCAAACGCAGTGTCTATCCACGATCGTTTCTATGGAGGGTTGTCAATGACAGCAAGGTGCTGGAGATCCAGTGTGTTGATTTAACGAAAGGCGGTATCGATCATTCAGTATACAGCAATACCATACGCTTAGATTTCCAGGAAGAGATCCTTCCTTCATGCGTTGACTTCGCAGACTTGGAGGATCATGAAGTGCTGAGCGTTTTCGTTGTTACTGCCTCCAAGCAGCTTTACACCTTGAGCTTGCGTCCCGAATTTTTCCGCAGAACAAGCGCGATTGACAATAATGTCTCGGACTGGTGCAAGATCTATGTACCGGCGCCGTTGTCGTTCTCCTACCCCCACCGATTGCATGCTAGCAGTCCGCTCGAGCTATTCATCTCCCTCGATAACGGCGCGCTTCTGCGCCTAACCCGCAGGTCTGGTGATGATGGTAACCCTCCATGTTTCGCCCTAAATTTAGTACAGGGGAATTAAAAATGCTAACACAAATGACTTCCAGGCTCAAATTGGTCTCCTCTTACCTTCGACGAGAGAACTTGGGGTGCCTCTATCCGTGGATTGGTAAGGTGGCACGCGCAACCTACAGTTAAATACAAAGGACGCAATCTCGACACAAACCTGGCAAATGCGATCGCTACGACATCGGATCAGACTTACGCTTTTGCGGTCTGTTTAAATCACACTCTAAAGATTTGGAACCTAGCTACGAACAAGCTAGCTGCCACAACTGACCTGTTAGGCCGTGAAGTGCAAGAGCCAGATTCGTCGTCATATACATTGAACCCAGCTGATTCATCCTTCATTCGGGTATTCAACGTTGAGAGAGCGCTGGACGGGGCATACCGGTATTATGTTATCACATATTCACCTTTTGAGGATGGGCGTTTCAAATTCTGGGCTGTAAAGGGAGGCTTGACATCACCGCTCGTCATCGAAGATCTATTCCCAGATGCTCCTTTGCGGCCCTTGGACCCTGATTCGA
The DNA here is from genome assembly GCF_009193645.1 of Aspergillus pseudonomiae. Taxonomy (NCBI): domain Eukaryota; kingdom Fungi; phylum Ascomycota; class Eurotiomycetes; order Eurotiales; family Aspergillaceae; genus Aspergillus; species Aspergillus pseudonomiae. The sequence goes on from NW_022476104.1 coordinate 81,255, forward strand.
CCGGGAATGTGTTCTGGAGTATTATAGATTTCCAGCTCAAGCCGGCTGAAGAAGGGAAAGGAATGGAACTGTGGGTTCTCTGGAGAAACAGCGGCGTCTATCAGCTTTACACCTTACATTTCAATTTCGAAACTCTAGTGAGAGATTGGGATACCAATTGGGTGTCGACGGCGATCGACACTCGCGGACAGGAGGCTCCGCCGCCTATGGCATTCACTGATGTGGTGGACCCAACAGAGAAATGGTTGAAGTTCCTTTTACAACCCAACAAATACTCGCCAGAGGTGCTTGAGACTTCCTTAGCGGTTTACCAGGAGGCTCTCCGGCCGCTCTCTTCCCCCAGCATCCTAAAGAAAAGTGCTTCACTTACGGAACGACTTTGCTCTACGATCGCTGCCACGGTATCACTTCGGAAGTATGCCGATGACGAGATGGACTTCACGAGGTATCGCACGGATACAGACGCAAAGTGGCGCCAGTTTTGGCAAATTGCGGATGATATCAACAAGAGGCGATTCGAGCCTGTTTCTCTTCTCTATGATACCTACTATGAGACTCCATGGCTACTTCTCTCAGATAGCTGCGCAGTGATTAGGGAATGCAGCTCAACTGAGTTGCTTTTGCACAACTCGGGAGCTGAGCTGCGCGCTGAAGGACACAAAATTGCGGATCGCTGGAGGCACAGGAACCTGGATGAGGAGATTGGAAATATGTTCGAACAAGCTTCTCGACTGATGACAGTTGCCTCTGGGTTCAGGAGAAGATTTCCATCTGAACTCAACGCAGCTTGTCAAAATGCTCTTGAAGCAGAGCTATTCACTGATCCATCCTCGTCTGTCCAGGACAGGATGGATGCTTTCCGTGATCGTTGCGACTTTGGCGAACAAATCTCCAACAAGACCTATGACGGTCTGCTTGCGGCCATGGATGGGTATCTGAACATCTACAGTCTGCCGAACAATGTTTTCTACACTATCATAGACACGATCCCTCTTGGGTTCCCCGGAAAGGATTCAGACCTTTTGGCTACCCACTTCGGGGTGAAAGTTACTGTGAATGGCGTGCAGGAGGCAATACTATATACGCGCCAGCTTCTCATTGACCTCTTGGTCCTCGTAGTTTTCGTGGACGGCGAGGTTCAGCAAGAAGACACATCTGAGTTCGATGCCGTGGATCTGTTCGGTTCGTTGATAACATTGCTAAGAGAATACGAGATGATGGCCTGGCTCAGCTCAAACACCCGGAAATGTTTGGATAGGCCCGCAAATGTTTCAGATGACCAATCAACGTCACAATTATCTTTGAAGGACTCGTCTTCGAAGACTACAGGCTTAAGAATGGCGACTATTCTAGAGGACCTGTTTGCTACTGATATCAAACCTCGGCAGACTATCGGCCTACCTCAAAGCTATACCCTAACTCTGGGGATCCACGATGTCCTGTCCTGGGTCACACGCCAAGGCGAGGTAGCTTTTCCAAACGCTCTGGTATATATCCAATGTGACCTCATTGCAAAGAACAACATTGATCTTGCTTGGGACTTCCTTCGTTTCCAGCCAAGCACTTCTTGGGCGACATATGTGAAAGGTCGTCTGTATGTGGCTATGTCTGAATTCGACACTGCAGCCTCGTATTTCCGCAAGGCTGCATATCTTCTTTGTAAGTTTTCTACTTGCATCTCTTTGGACCAGATTATCTGACTTTGTCTCTAGCATGCGGAAAACCTCTCGGTAACTTGCATGAAATGTCGTCGACGCTGCTGGATATTGTCTCAGTGGACTCGTTCCACAATGGTCTTCCGAAATATTTTCAACATATCTTAACCATTTTCGAGCAAGCCCGCTCGTTTTCTCATGTTGCTGATTTCGCACGCCTTGCGTTGCAGGCTCTTGCGAGTGAAAACCGCAACGATCAAGATGCCGAACACAACATCTTACACACTGACCTTCTGTCGCGTTTGTTCTATGCGTCGTTGCAGAATTGCCAGTTCGACCAAGCATATTCTGCCCTATCTCGATACAAGGACCTTGCACTGCAGAAGTCCGCTCTCAGCTCCCTAGTCACAAGTATATTGGTTGCATCCGGACCAGGCACTGCTGGACTTCAGCAAATTCTCCACTTTCCGACGGCACTTATCCCAAATATAGCTTCCTATGTGGACGATACACTGGCCTCACTTGCTCGGAAACAGACAACTTTCAGCTCTCTCTTAGAAACTGGAAGCAGCACACCTGATTACCAGAGAATTCTACAGGCATACCGTATCGCACGGGGCGATTACCGTGGGGCTGCCGAAGTCGCGTATCGAAACGTGCAGCGCCTCCGCAATGCCCGGGATGCTCCTTCCTCTCATCTGGTGCTGAGCAAGAACCGGGACACTGACGGCATCCAGCCCACAGAGGAAGATGATTTCGAAAGCAAGGAGATCCGAACCGAACTCCTATCTTTAATCAACCTGCTTGGCTGTGTCGAAAAGAGCGAAGCCTATATATTAGTCGAGAAGGAAGACTCCGGTGTACCCGCTGCCCCATTCGCAGATCGACGCCGTAGTCTGCAAGCCGATGATGACGGGAACGTATTCATGGACGAAGCTGATGTCAACCCACCCACACCCTATGGCTCCAAGCGCAGACTCAGTTCCAGTGCCACCGCGATCGTGCCATCCGGTCGCAGAGATAGCAAGTCTTCTGTCTCTACAGTCGGCAGCCATGCTCCCCGACGGCGTGTCATCGTGACGCTCGACCACCTACGTCGCGAGTACCAGTCCGAGCTGGATCGAGTCAGTAGAATCGAGAGAGGCGATTGGGAGTTTGGGGTTCTTGACGCCAATGGGGCGGATAATGATGATACGATGCTACTCTAGGTAGAGCCTGGGATGAGCGTCCACGATTTCTGCTTTAATCTCTTGCATATTGTTCTTTCCCCCCTTCTATCTAAGACTCTGGACTGCATTTGTATTCTACGCTAGGCTTCTCTTTCTAAATCATCTGGTGGTACAAGGAAATGGAGAATTTTTTCTAGTTGTCCGATTAATTATCGTCCGCTCCTGCTAAGACTTCTGACCATCTGGTAGACCACTGGCATGCTGTATGGATGATTCCGTAGCCACTTTAGGTACAGTAGGAGTGCCGGGACTCGATCTTTAATCTAGAATATTTTTCCCCCAAAAGTTTGTTGTGGGTAATGAAAGATTGAAACAAAAACCCTTGGGAAATATAGTATGCGACATGCCAATCCAGAAAAATTTCAGTCATATTCCTCCAGCATCTAATAAAGTTACCATCTTCGCCTCAGGGCTCTCGAAAAATAGTACTATGGGGCGTTTTGGCTCCTTAGAATGACTCGTAGGGCGGTAGAAATTATAGAATAAATTAAGTGTTACTATGGTAACTCTCTCCCCTGTAGATCCTTCTAGGGCGTTGTTGTACATACGTAGGGATAAATATATTTATGACATGGGGTTGCAGTTTGCTGAATGGGAATTGTCTAGTACTGTTTGGTGTAGGATACTTGATTGAACTTAGTTAATTTTATCTAACTACGGCTTCGGGTTACTAGCCCTAGCCCTGTATTGGAGGAATATATTTTAGGATTGTGCAACTTGTGTATTAAAAACTTTAAAGTTAGATGGCTCAGAAGCTGAATGTTCATATTAGATGTAGCACCTGGATAACGGGCAAGACTCACTAAATAAGTGGGAATTATATATTAAGAAACTATTCATACTCTTGAAAGTAATGCTATATGGGTATCTCGCATATGTAGACAAGTTATTTTACTCGGCTTCCTCCATTTTCGAGCTTGCATATAATTTGCTGAAATGCGAGGTATCCGAAGCCAGAAGAGCATAAGGACTGCCAGACTCAACGATCCGGCCGGCGTCCAGCACGATTATCTTGTCATAGTCGAGGATTGTTTCAAGCTTGTGGGCAACGGTGAGGATTGTGTGGTTGCTGAACTTTTCCCGGATAACTCGTTGCATGATCTCGTCTGTTACGGTATCGACACTAAATGGGAGATATGTGAGTATTTGATACACGCCATCTTCTTGAATTGTAATGCGTACCTGCTGGTAGCTTCGTCGAGGACGAGAATATTCCCTTGGCGCAGGATTGCTCGAGCGAGACAGAAGAGCTGCTTTTGCCCGTGAGATAGGAAGAGTTCGTCAACTTCTGTGCTTAGGCCCCCGTTTTCCTGGACCTTGGAAGATAGTTGGACGGTTCTGAGGGCCTCCATTATGGTCTTGTCAGTGTGGCAGCCTGTTGGATCGATGTTCTCTCGGACAGTTCCCCTTATCAACAAAGGGCTTTGGGCAACCCCGTTAATGCGGGACCGTACTTCTTGCCGTGGCACTTTTGATATATCGACGCCGTCAATCCGGATGCTTCCAGAACTGAGCTCAACCATCCGGAAGACACTCATTAAGAGGGAGGTTTTGCCACTACCAAAATATATAAGTCATTGTACAGTATCAGAAAGACGTGCAACCAATCTCACCTGCCAGTCCTGCCGCAGATCCCCACTTTCTCGCCTGCTTGAATAGACATAGATACGTCGCTGAGGACTGGCTCCGAAGCTCTGATATGACCCCGTGTTAGTACTGTATGCCGTGATATGTGATCCTGGATGTGCCTACCTATACTCTGCACTGAGGGACTCAAAGACTATGTTTCCTTGCGAAGGCCAGTCCGGTGGCAAGCTGTCTTGTTCTGTAGGCAGATTCTCTGAAGGTACATTCTCAGAGAACATCTTAACACGCAAGATGGAACCAATGTGAGTCTCAAGATTGGTCCAGAATGTCACCAGCAGTTTTATACTCTGGCCGAACAGGATGACATTGAGCAAGGCCACACCAACATAGCCTGCACTCATAGACCCACGTAGTACCACAACTAGGACAATTAACAGAATCGCAATCCCGGCCACTACAAGATCCAAGGTGAGTGTAAGCCAGCGCTGAATGGCATACAAAAGGTAAAAAGGTCTCTGAGAATAGTCAAGCAGCTCGTAATTCTTCTCTTCCATGGACTGTTGCCAGCCAAAAGCCCTTAATGTCACCAGACCACCGAGGCAGTCAGAAAAGTGAGAGTATAGAGGAGCCTTAGCCTCAAGATCCAGGAATCGTAGTTGTCGTGAGGTGCGAAGGTACACCTTTTGTATGCAGTAAACCGCTAGAATGACAGCCGGGAACGAGATGGCCGCGTATTTTGAGGCTATTCCAATAAACACCATTTGGCATATGCAGAGAACGAGTGCTAGAAATCATACAATTATAAGCGATTGCTCCCCAACTGAAGTTTGGCGGACAATTAGAATCCTGTAAGGGTGACTTACTGACGAATGCATTAATCGCAGCAACTGGAAGTTCCATATCAATTAGTTGTAGATCTTGGCTGAATCGATTTAGAATGGCGCCGCTATCTGTTTTCGAGAAGTACAACATAGGTGCGCTGTAGAGGTCATTAGAAATGATTCTAAATACGGAAGTGATACAACGTACCTCAAAACTGTACTTAAGAGCTTTCTGTGAAAGTTTTCTCCAGATCTAGGCACCATAGTAATGATCATTTGCCTTAAGAAGCCCGTCTTTAGTGTCCAAACAGAAGATAGCGTGAGCTAAGCAGTGACCAGCAACTTACCAGCAACCAAGAATTAGACAAAGCATGCCAACAGCACCAAGCATTGCGTAAATTCCCAGGTAGTAGCCTGTGTGCTTACCAGGCTCCGCTTCATTTGAACTAGCCCACCAGTTCATCCAAATGCCTGTTTATGATGGGTAAGCAAGTTTCAATCACTCCAGGAAAGCAGAGGGTTTGCATTGAACTCACTGGGAAATGATATACAGAAAACGAATCCTGTAATCGCGATGATAAATATCAGAGTGGGGAGCCAGCCGATCGATTTGACATAATATAAATAAATCGAAATATCGCCGCCCGCCACAGGACTTTCCGCTTCGCTGTCCTCGCCTTGTTCAACAGAGCTCACTAGAATATCGGACTTTCCTGAATGACCGGGCTTCTCAGAAGTATTGTTTTGCTCTGGTAGACCTAACGCAAACCCTGAGATATAGCCGCCTGCTAGATCAAGGGCTTTGAAGCTTCCCTGTTCAATGACATGACCCTCATCCCCGAGTACTATGATATGATCTGCGAAAGGGACTCGTTTGACTACAAGTATAGCTCGTTAGCATGGTGCTTATAGACAGAAAAAGGAAGGGAGGAGGTCAATACTTGGTTTATGACTTACCAGAAGATGAGGCAAGGAGAATAGTTGAGCCGATTGAACGGAGCAGGCCATGTGTACCAATGAGACACTGGAAAATGTGCTCTTCTGTTGTTGCATCAAGGCTGCTAAAGACATCATCCAAAACTATGATATCTTTCCTGGCATATACTGCCCTTGCTAGTGCCTGAGAGAGCAGAAATGTTAGCGATAAGACGGGATAATTGCTGATCTATTGTTTACTCACAATACGCTGACTTTGTCCTCCACTCAAAGCAATGCCCTTACTCCCAATAATTGTCTGGTCTCCCCTGGGTAATTGTTTGAAATCTTCAACCAGGGCGCATGCGCGGATAACTGAAAGATACCAATCCTCGTCTAGCCCGGACATTGCCACAATACTCTGCTTGATAGAACCATTCATATGCCACGGTGTTTGATCACAGTACGCAATACGCTCAGACGATAATCTAATGGTACCGGATAAGCATGGCACTTCACCAAGAATAGCTTTGAGAAGGGTTGATTTTCCACAGCCGGAGGATCCCACCAGCATTGTAAAAGTCTGACGAGGGATCATGATTGTCAACCTTTTCAGTAGAGGTTCTTTTTGGATATCCCACCCAAACGCTCCATTTTTGATTGTGACCATGTTTTCATATAGAGCTGTTGGCTCCTTCTCTGATTTGGCCGAGCTTGACTCATCACTTAGGGTCTCAGAGTCTTCAACCAAAAGTAGTTGCTTGGATTCCTGAGCGGGCTCTAATTGGATTGGCCGGGACTTATCTCTAAAATCCGCATGACCCTTCTTCTCGAGGAACTCCTGGATCCTTTGGAAGGAGCCAACTGACCCAAAGAAAGTCATCAGAGCCATCACCAGGTTCAAAAGTGGGTCTGCTAAAAGGGCAAACAATGACAGTGAGGTGTAAGTCGTCGAAGTATTTAGGGCAGCATCATTTCCATTTCTATGTGAGATACCGACAAACGCACCGAATGCGAATATCGGCGCGAAAATCCGAGTTGTCCAAGCTGCATGGAGTCATTAGCAGATTATCACAGGCCAAGCATATTAAACATACCAAAGGCCATATTCCATACTAGCAGCTTCCTGAAATTCCTCGAGATACTCAACTCGTCAAGCCGTAAGTTATGGATGCATGTCATAAGCAGGTCACTCAGACCCAGCATCTTGATCCCTTTCATAGAGGCAAGCATAGACGTGGTAGATGAAATGCGTCTTTCGATTGCTTCGAGCCACATCGCCTGTCTCGACATCACAAACGCAAGACTTACTAATGAGCCAGCAAGAGCCACTACCCGAAAACATATGCATTAACACATTGATCACCAGATAAGGTGAATTCAGACTCACAAACAGCGACACCCACAGCAACCACAGCAGCTACTCCCAACTGCTGTTCCAGGAGAAAAATAGCTAGGCCAATCTCCAGGGCATTGCCCCAGATATCATGGATTGTCTGCCACCCTTGAACAATCCTTTCTATATCAGCGCTCATCAGCGTAAGAGATGACGCAGGATCAGCATCTTCAGTGCTCAGTGTAGTGGCTTTCCTGTACACCATTGAGACCACGGCACCTCTCACCATCGTGATGGCGCGGTATGTCATGTGTTGATACTGGCCCATTGTTATCTGAAGGAAAAATTAGCAAGCAAGAGTGAGAACGCTGGAACGTATGTGTTATACTGACCGCCATCCCAAGATACACGAGGATATAGGCACCAATCAAACCGTAACCGATATTCGTGGTGGCACTGGTCTCTGGCTCTACCGAATATGAAAGCGATCTATGTAATAACAGAGGCTGGCATATGTTCAAAGCAGCGAGACAAGCTCGTGGAAGCACGGCCGAGAGAAGCTGCCACTTGAATGTCTTAAATGTAACAAGTAGCAATGAGGTTTTGTTCCCTGGCCCACGTCAGCCCGCTGTAGAACAAACTGGTCAGTCATTTAGGGCTTATTACCGTTGTTCCACATAGTCTCCAAAGAATCATGCAGTGTTTTGGACGACAATTGCCTGTCAAGTGTGTATAAGTCACCCACAGAAAGTAGCTTGGAGAATCCAGTCCTGAACAAAGGGATTAACCACCAGAAGAAGAATCTGTTGAAGATACTTCCTGTAGCTTCAGGTGGATAATTGGCATAGCTATTCTTGAGGATGCGCCGCTTTTCCACGGTTTCAAGAAGAAGGAGTAAGGCCTTCACTCCTACTGCTACGGAAGTAAGAATTGCAATTGTCCTGTTGATTTCCGCTAGTTCGCGTAGCCAAAGCGTCCTCGTCTTTGCTATGTCGAAAAGCAGAGTGATGGACAGGTATATGCTCAGCAGAAGAGAGGGCGTGACTGAATAATAATGTTCCGCATAAGAGAGGACCCCGAGGAACAAGATACCTACAGTCAACACCGCATTTGCAGCAATGGAGGCTTGCGTTCGGTTTGTTGTTGGAAGGGCCCATAGTGCTATTAGGACAAGATGAACAATCGCTAGAAGAGCCCACGTTGTCTGAAATGGGAGGTTAGCGGTAGGAAAGGGGTAATTTCAGGCCATTGCCAGGTGACGCGCAAACAAAGGTCAAGGATCACGGGACATGATTATCCCAAAAAGGAAGTTATACATACAAGTTTTGCCCATAACAACCATGATTTTACCACTTTACGTTGCTTTTGAAACAGATGATAGAGTCGATAGGTTGCGATTATAAGAATAACCCCAAGGGGCAATATTCCTAGGATAGTTTCCTCAAAAAGCAGAGAGAAGTCGAAGCCATCTCGACAGGACCGGACGGGAATTTGAAATGAATTGTCCTCCCGCTGGCACGAGAGGAAGCTTGAATACACCACCATGGCTACGCTATGGTGTCCTATCACAATGAAACCACTATCATGGGTGGGCTGGAACTGTTATAATGGCAATCTGTCATGGATTTTCTTTACCTAATAATGGAGAAGAAGAAGAAAAAAGAGATTTAAAAAAAATCAAAATCCAATTGACAAATTGTTAATCCGGTTTTGCTTTGGCTTCATAGCAGCCTAGTCATCATATACGGTGTGATTAGGGAGAAAATAGTTAAAATACAGATATAAATAAATAAATAAATAGAAACCAACTAGAGAATAATGGAAGTCTAATCCACTAGTTCCATCACAAACACGATCACAAGGAGAATTATCATCGCAAAACCATCTGTCACCGATCCAATGCAATGTGTTCATCTGAACCCAGCGCTCGGCTATCAAAGGAAATGATTCGGTCTGGTCCATATTCTTGCAGAATGGGGTCCCACTATTATGAGTTTTTCTTTTTCTTTTGCTTTCTCCTGGTTCTAGAGATGTCTTTGCCATGCATAGAGTTTTGTCTCAGGCGAGAAGTATACCACCACTTCTACGTAACTGTGGGATGATGATAATTCGCTCCCCTCGCATGATGAGTGGCGATAAATCGAGCGTTCGAGGTAGGGCAACACGAGGAGCATGCAGTGCAATTGTGGCTTCATTCTTACTTCGTTGTACATCTCTCGGAAAGTATTATTATCGTCATCATTATTGTTATCATATTTCGTACCTGAGTGGAACTAGCAAGCATGGCCCTTTTTCCCAATTCGAGCTATGGCCCGGCTATCTCCTTTTCCATTTTTTGTTTTTGTTTTTCAAATTCTTTTTCCTTATATTGGCATAGGACATGAATAGTTTACCTAAGAAGAGTCCAGTAACCAGTTGGACAAATTAGGGCATCCCTGTCGTGGTCCCCACATATAAGCTTCCGAGATATAGATGGAGTCATGGACCCATAGTAAGCATGCTTTACGAACCAAATCAAAAGTACTGCGTACTAGTTCCGGAACGAGCTCGGGTGGCTGTTGCGGACGACCGGAATACGGATGAGAAAGACTTGGTTTAATTCAAATCCCGAGCTGAGAAGCAGCATAATCCAACGTAGTATGTAGTGTGCTTGCTGAGTTCTTATCCATCTCACCCGAGAAGCCACTAGATATCTAAAGCAGAAATGTCTACATTTAGGAAAATGAGTCTATAAAAATAAATGAATAAATAAAACAAAAAAGGAAAGAAAAAAAAAATCGTCACCGAATCAAGTAGTACCTACTCCGTACAAGAGAAGTTATTGCTAACGCCATTGTCCTTGTCATAGACATCGCGGCCTGTTATCAACTAATTTGAAATTGTAGCGTGCTACTGACGTGCTCATTGCTAGACAATTTTCTATTCGTCATGGGCTGCCTGAGTCTCAACAACAACATCAAGAGAAATACAAATAAAAAAAAAGGCAACGGAAAGGGAAAAAAATGAGGCACCTGCCTTGATGGCAGAATCGATAACACTGAGCCATGAAAGCTGTGGGTCTAAAGATTGTTAGGGTGTGGGATGACCAGTTATCTAGTGGTGGCAAGCTGCTTCGTTGCCCATTCATGAACAAGATTCCAATAGTGGCTTCCAAGGAAAACCAAGGGAGGAAAAATCATTGCGATCAACCAAGGCAGTTGTGTGGATACGTCCACGATACGTAGGTATATTGTCTATATTCCTTGTCAATAGCAGCACTACGGAGTAGACGGTCTTGACCCACTATATTGATTGGGTTAGAGCTTACTTACTGCAGAGCAGGTAGACAAAGATTTTCGTGATCGATGACTATGATTCAACGGATCTGAGACGCCGCCCACTTGTAGCTAACTCGATTTGTGTTAATGCGTCGTGGTGGAAGCCTCGGGGGTCTCTGGCGGACTCAATCCGAGTCAATCGAGGTTCTGGACAGGGTACTAAAATATGACTACTCTGTATATTACATACTCGTAGCAATTAGATCTATCTGTAAGGTTACACTATTCTTTACCGCTTTGATAATTGATTGAATCCTGCAGTACCTTACCGCTTTTAAAAAGCCCCTAAACCTAGGGATCAGTATTACGGCTAACTTTAAATATTTTGATGCCTAAGCTTAGATACATCCTACTACGACTACTCCGTCGTACTACTACTAGAAAATCCTTAGTTCAGCCATAAGCTTTAAATTAATTAATAAATAATCTTAAAACATTTATCAATCCTTTAGAATAATATATTCTATATGAGTAGGGCCGAGCGCTACTCAATCAGTGTGGGATTTCATGTCAACGGTTAAGGTTTCGGTAGAACATCGCCATTGTCCGGAACTACGATTTTAGTCCACCGTCCCGTACCCATTCTTCCCCAGGGATCTTCGATTCTTAAACTAAAATATAGATCTCCGGCGAGGAAAAGTTTGTGGGACTACCTAGTGATATCCTCAGCTTGACAGCTGAGTTCATCCTAGACTTCCCCGATTGGGCAATAATCGTTGTCGGACTTTACTCGCAATTAGCTAAAAATAAGAAAATTACGAGGTGTGACAGATATCGGCCCGATATGCAGACCATCGATTTTACGACCAGAACTACTCGTACTAGTGCTTTCTCCCCCTTGCATTGCCTTTTTTTGTCAACAACTTCTCCACTTTGCATGACGCTCACATTAACGAACAAACGGCTGTCGGGGAAAAATTAAATAAATCAAAAAAATCAAAAATCAAAAATCAAAAACTTTGCTGGTGTGGAAATTCAACGATGGATATTTCCCCAGGCCAATCGCATCCAGATCCTTCCATTTTCCTTCGGATCTCGGCTTGAACTATAGACACCTCGCAAGAAAAATCTCCGTACTATATGCTTAGTGATCGTTAAATCGTACACGTCTACCAAGGGATGACCTTGCCGAACCTGAGGTTGTATTCGGAATATTTCCATGTGACCCAGACATTTTAATACTTGTAGATTCCAGTTAAGCGAGCTAAAAACCATGCGTTCTGTCATTAATATTAGGGTCAAACATCGTTCTTTCGCTACCAATTGAGTTCGAATATAGTATAGTTCGCCACAGTGATTACCGACTAAGCAAGGGAAGCATCCGAGAACTTAGTGATTCAGATTCTAACCGCCTTAGGTTCCTGCTGATCGACCATATCTGCTTTGTCCTATCCCCATCGGGGCGATGGCTGAAAGGGGTTCTTGATTCAATCCCTGAACAGGAGGTCATGATCTGCTCTATCATATCTGTAGACGAATGTAACGGTGCATAAGAGAATTATGCATCTAGGATGCTGCAGTACGATATCTTATGCACCCTGTACGAGTCGATGTAGAAGCGAACGGGAATTGATGCCCACGAGATGTTTGCGTGAGCCCAATGAAAAACCTCCGAGACTAACCAGCTGCCTGAACGGGAAAGGAGCTGTTGCTCCGCCCAGGAAGTCACTGGGTTCACTACCTGAACCATCCAAAAGCACTGCAGCAGGCTCAGCGATGACTCTTCCCTGCTGATGCTGCCAAGTTCTGAGAGTGGATGCTCGACGAACCCACTTAGTCTGAAGAGAAAGAATCCTTTCACCTGTGAGAAACTTGGCCCGTTCCAGAGCCCACTCAAGTGAACTCGGCTATTTTTTCTCTACCGAGTACCTGACACCTACCCAATCTAGGATCGCCCGTATTACTGATCTCTTGTTCCAGACCTGGAAGAACTCCAAGGATTATGATGGGGCAACTTCTTACGGAGTACATGGTCCTTGCAATCAAGCCATTCAGCTTCTAGCCTCATTTTGCGCTTCCCTTTCTTTCTTTTCTTTTTCCAATCCGCCTCTCCTGACTATGGGTCCACTATGTGGGTTATCATTTCTTAGGCTTCAAGCCATACACCGGGGGGGTGCACAATGCACATGGGCCCAGACCCACTGTGGAAGTTCGAAAGCCATTAACTTCATTCCGGACATCACCCGGACTCACACTAAAGCAAGGGTAGATAGAACCCCGTAAGAAGCTCGGTGGCTAACAATCAAGGCGTTCATGTTTTGTCATTGGTGGTTGGTACCTTCGTGTTCTTCGGGTGTAGCGGCTGCGCAAAGCCGTCGCTATGTGATGAAGTCCTTTTAGCTCCATTGATCTATTTTCGTCGAAGCAAATTCTAAGACCCCATGATAATACCCCATGATTTTAGGATACAATTTAAAAGTGCGAAGGAGCATTGTGTGGGCTGTCAGCTCTCGTTCCTTTTTACATATCTCTATATTCCTAATATCTAATACATTTGTCTCTGCGGTGTTCTGCAGATAGCTACTGACCAGCATGGCCCACTCTACCCAATGCTTTTTGCCAAAATTTGGTCCTCTATCCGAAGGTCCTAAACGGCCTATGTCGATGAGGACCAGGACGAGCAGTTCAGAAACCACCCAGTTGATTTCGGCGTGGCAGGAAGGACAACTCGACGCTCTATTAAAAACCACGTGGGCCTTGGTCCTTTACCGCTATATCGGTTCTCCAGATATTTGCTTCGGTTGCCAACACCTGACTGCTCATGATGATGCGACCCGTTCCTCAGATAGTGCGGCAATCCATACATGCAGACTCTCAGTCAGCGAGGATGACTCTATTCGAGGATTGCTTGAGAAAGCGAAGGGTCCGATTGACCCCGCCGATTCCGCTGAGATATGTGGAACTCCGGGCGTGGTGACTAGAAACTTTCGGTTGTATAACACCATGATGATGATTCAAGATTGTCGTGAGACGACAACGACCTCAATAGATACCCCCGTCGCGGTGATTGCCCTCCCAAATGAGGTAAATTGTATGCCATGAGGTTGTTGACGAGAACCTACTAACGTTCGATCATCAGTGCCACCTTCGCCTTCACGTGAAGGTTTTGTATGAAGATATGGGCATCTTTATGGAGTGGTGGAATAACGATATATCAACCGAGCAAATCAGGACCATATCCAGCTATTTCCAAGAGACGTTAGCCCGAGTTCTTATGGCAGATGACACGGCAGTGAGCAAACTAAGCGGCATATCAGAAAGCGATTGGGCTCGCATCTGCAAGTTTAACGCAAAGGCTCTAGAGATCCATGACCGTTGTATTCATGAAGCCATCCATGAGCAGACAGTACTCCAGCCCGAGAGCGAAGCTGTGTGTGCTTGGGATGGAAGCTTGACATATAGCAAATTGGATCTGTTAGCTTCTCAACTTGCGTACCATCTCCAAGCGCGAGGTGTTGGGCCTGAAGTTCGCGTAGCCCTATGTTTTGACAAATCCGTAAGTGTCCCGAATAGCTTGAATATCCGAAATGAATCGTGTATTTCCCCCCACCGTTTCTCCTGAAACTATCACGGCCCTTTTGCTTTGCTGTTCCCTACAAGATTTTAACAGGTGCCTGCAGAAATGGAATATTGTGGCAATGCTTGCCGTCTTGAAGGCTGGTGGTGCTTTTGTGCCCTTAGATCCAACACACCCAGCATCTCGCTTACAGTCTCTTGCTCGATCTGTACAGGCGAAAATTATGCTGTGTTCCAGAAACCATGTCCAGAACTTAAGGGCGGTGGTAGAGCACTTGATACCACTAGACGGTGACACTTGGGAAGAACTTTCAATTCCCCGCGGAGACGTAAGCCTATTAACGGAAGTAAAGGGTTCCAACGCAGCATATGTGATCTTTACTTCCGGATCAACCGGAGAGCCAAAGGTTTGTTATTCTCGGTCTTACGGGAAGGAATACCCCTCAACTGATGTTCATAGGGCACTTTGATGGAACATAAAGCATATGTATCCAGTGCAATGGCTCATGCACCACAACTCCGTGTCTTTGCCAGCTCACGTGTACTACAATTTGCGGCACATACGTTTGATGCGACCTTGGCTGAAATCCTGACAACGTTGTTGGTCGGGGCTTGCGTCTGTGTGCCAAGTGAAGAAGCCCGCCTAAACAATATCACCAAAGTAATCAACGACATGAGAGTGAACCATGCTACTTTGACACCATCATTCGTTGACTTCATCAATATCTCAGATGTTCCAAAACTTGAGAGTCTTGTGCTCGCCGGTGAGGCAATGTCTCAATCGCACCTGGAGACATGGTCCAAAATCAACCTTGTGAATGGGTTTGGGCCCACGGAGACTGCCGTTACAGCTGCGGTCAACTCAAAGGTCACTAGTTCCTCTGATAGCAGGGATATAGGTCTTCCCACCGGGGTTCATTGCTGGATTGTAGATTCAGATGATCACAACCAACTTGTGCCCATTGGTTGCGTCGGGGAAATGCTCGCGGAGGGCCCTTCTCTAGCTCGAGGATACGTTAATAATCAGCAAAAAACTGATGAGGTTTTTATTTATGACCCATCCTGGACAAAACGCCAGGGTGGAGATTCAGTCCGGAGGTTTTATAAGACCGGCGATTTGGTACGGTATAATTCCGAAGCTGGTTCGCTGACGTATATAGGGAGAAAGGACACACAAGTAAAGTTTCATGGACAAAGAATTGAGTTGGGCGAGATCGAAGACAACCTGAACACTGATCCAAACATAAAGCACTGCCTTGTGTTCCTCCCGAAGTCTGGGTTCTCTGAAGGCAGAATCGTAGCGGTATTGTCTTTGCCTATCATCGACGAGATTTCAGACTCAGAGCCGGTACCCCTGAGACTTCTTGAGACTTCAAAGAAGAATTCAATCATAACTCAGATACGTGATCGATTGTCGGCACGCTTACCAGCGTATATGATCCCAACTGTGTGGTTGTGTGTCGAGACTGTGCCAATGCTTGTATCCGGTAAACTGGACAGAAAGGCTACTGCAAATTGGGTTGGCAACCTGGAAAATGACCCAAATATCCAACTCGCCAAGCTTGACCCCATCCCTAATGAGAGTAGCACTCGGTCTGAAAATGCGACAGAGGAACGACTGGCTTCCATCTGGAGCCGTGTCCTCAATATCCCCAGAAACCACATCAGCCTCGACGAAAGCTTTTTAAGTCAGGGAGGTGACTCGATTGCCGGATTAACATGTGTTGGTTTCTGCACAAAGCAGGGAATCGGTATCACAGTTCAAGATATACTTCGGAGTAAGTCGATCCGGGACTTAGCAACCCGTGCAAAGGAGATTCAACAGCCAGCATCTTATGAGGAAACTATTGAGAAACCATTCGGCCTTTCGCCAATTCAAAAGCTTCATTTCATGGTGCGGCAAGAGGGCCAGGGACATTTCAACCAGAGCGTGCTGACGCGTTTGAATCAACAAGTCGATGAGCATGACCTGCGCCGCAGTATAGAAACGCTTGTTAACCGCCACTCTATGCTCAGAGCACGATTGGTTGACTTTGGCGCTGATGGGTTCCAGCAGCGTATTATGGAAGACATTGCAGGCTCTTACCGTTGGCGCATGCATGATGTGAACTGTCAAGATCAGATTGAGCATGCCATTGCCGGTAGCCAGTCAAGCATCAATGTTTTCGCCGGGCCCGTCCTAGCAGTTGATATGTTTAAAGGAAATGGCAAGGACTATGTTTTGTCTCTCGTTGCCCATCATCTAGTTGTCGATATCGTTTCCTGGCGAATCATTCTGGAAGATCTGGAGGATTTACTTCTGAACCCGGATGATGCTAAATCGCAAACCGGCTCTCTTCCTTTCCAGAGTTGGTGCCAAATGCAAGTAAACAAATGCCAGGAACCGAACATGGCATTGGAAAACCTTCCTCCACCGGACTTCGCCTACTGGGGAATGGATAAATGTTCTATAACTTACGGAGACGTGGATTGCGAAACATTTGAGGTCGATGCAGAGAGCACCCATGCTCTCCTGATGGACTGTCACCAAAGTCTTCAGACTGAGCCTATTGATGTGTTTCTCGCCTCTCTTCTGCATTCTTTCCAGCAGACCTTTAGCGACCGATCTTTACCAGTGATCTACAACGAAGGCCATGGTAGGGAGGTCTGGGACTCTGGAATAGACATCTCGCGTACTGTTGGGTGGTTTACTATTCTGCACCCAATAACCTTACAGCAGATTGCAGAAGATGACCCAGTAAAGACACTCATACGTGTCAAGGACCTCCGTCGACGCGTTACGGATAATGGCAGGCAGGATTTTGCACGGCGCCTGGTGGGCGATGCGGAAGACCGTGGCCATCCTAGCCCCATGGAAATTTCATTCAATTATGTCGGCCAGCACCGAGACTTGCAGAGACAGGATGGCCTCTTCCAGCTTATGAATCAGATGGCTGGAGAGGCTGGTCGAGGTGGTGGAGCAGCAGACTTCGGCGAGAACACCCCGCGATTTGCCCTTTTCGAGATCTCTGCGATGGGTGTTCAAGGACGCTTGCGTTTTACGTTTTCCTTTAACCGATATATGAAGCATCAGCAAGCTATCCGACATTGGATCTCAAACTGTCATGACCTGCTCAAGTATCTCGGTTCAAAATTGCAGTCCCTTGCGCCAAAACCAACATTAAGCAGTTTCCCAATGCTATCCTTAACGTATGAAGAGCTCGAAGCGATGTTCTCGGATAGACTGCCGAGTGTTGGAATCAAATCTTTTGAGCAAGTAGAGGATATCTATCCTTGCTCGCGCATGCAACAGGGTATATTATTGAGCCGTTCCCGAGACGAAGGGTTCTACTCTGTGCATGACACGTTCGAAGTGAAAGGCTCGCTCTGCGAGCCTGATCTCAATCAACTGGTGCTTGCTTGGCAACAGGTGGTTATGCATCACCCAATGCTACGGACGATATTTGTGGACAAGCTCACCAGCCGGGAGCTTTTCTGTCAGGTGGTCCTAAAAACCATCGACTCTCAGCCAAGCATTTTCAGATGTGTGGACGAGAGTGGAGTGCTTGCTGCATTTGATGAACAGCGCCCAATGACCTATGTAGGATCTCGGCCACCTCACCGATTTACTATCTGTCAGACTGCTGCTGGAAAACTTTATTGCAGACTGGAAATCAACCATGTTTCCATGGATGGTTCTTCGATTTCAATTATAGTCCGAGACTTACAGCTGGCATACGCTGGAAAGCTGGAAGCATACCGCAGACCGATGTTCAAGAACTTCCTACATTACTTGCGTGAGCAAGATGACAGCACCAGCTATTGGTGCTCGTATTTGTCAGACTGCAAGCCTTGCCATTTTCCGGTGCTTAATGATGGCCTCATCTCTGAAAAGCAACTTCGAAGTGTTCGTCTGAACGTCAACTTCTACAGCGAACTTCTAGAAGCGTGCGAGAAGTGTGGAGTAACTCTGTCAACTGCGATTAGCACGGCCTGGGGTCTTACGCTCGGTCAATTCTGTGGCTCCAGTGATGTTTGCTTCAGTTACTTGGCCTCTTTGAGAGATATGCCCGTCGAAGACATCGAGTCTGTTGTCGGGCCGGTTATAACGCTGTTGGCATGCCGAATGAAGATGCCCGCAAATAGTTGGCTCTCAGATATCCTACATCAGGTCCAGAATGACTATATGGAACAACTATCCCACAGAAACACGTCACTCATTGATATACAACACGCCTTGAAACTCTCGGATACGACACTGTTCAACACTGGCGTCTCATACAGGAAGCTGCCACCGAACAAAGTAAACTCCGAGGAGGTTCAGTTTGTGGAGGTGGGATCAATCTATGATCCTGCGGAGTTTCCCGTTTATGTCAATGTCGAGGTTGCTGAAGATGACGCGCGCATTGACCTGAACTATTGGACGAACGCTTTGTCAGTTGGTCAAGCAGAAAACGTTGCTAGCGTTTTTCTTAAGGCTCTGGAAAATATTGCCCATTATCAAGATACCAAGACCTGCACGATAAGTGATATCGACTTTCTCAGCGAGCAGTCTTGCACAAAGCTATGTGAATGGAATGCGAAGTTACCAGATAGACCAGAAAAGTGTGTACACGAAATCATTCAGCAACAGGCATTATATCTCCCTCTATCAACCCCTGCAATATGCTCATGGGATGCGAATCTTACGTACTCAGACGTCGAGCACCTTTCAACTCGACTGGCTCAGTATCTTATAGGTCTCGGAGTAGGACCCGAAACATTTGTCGCCTTGCTTTTCGAGAAGTCAGCCTGGTATGTCATCGCCCAAGTCGCTGTGTTAAAGGCTGGCGGGGCATTTGTCGCTTTGGACCCAAGTCATCCAGAAGCTCGACTACGGGGTCTAGTGGAAGACGTTGGAACTCATGTCATGTTATGCTCAGTTAAGCATACTGAGAAAGCGTCCCGGCTTTGCGATAGTGCGTTTGCAGTCTGTGAAGCAACAATCGATGGGCTTACAATTCCAGCAACTGTAATGCCTGCTGCTACCCCAAGCATAAACAATGCAGCCTATGGTATTTTCACATCTGGTACAACAGGAAAGCCAAAGGTGTCAGTCATTGAGCATATATCGCTTGGAATAGCTGCGTCAACATTCCCTGAGATTTTCCGGATGGGCCGGGGGACTCGTGTGCTTCAGTTTTCGAATTACATATTCGACGTACACGTGTTGGAAACTATTATAACCCTTATGACAGGTGGCTGTATTTGTATCCCTAGCGAAGAAGAACGACTGAACGACTTATCTGGGGCAATTAATAGGATGGGCGCCACCATGTGCACCATGACGCCATCAACAGCAAATACTCTGAATCCAGAATCTGTCCCCACATTGGAAACAGTCATAGCTGGAGGAGAAATAATGACCAAGAGTCATGTTGACCGCTGGGCAGACAGGTGTGTCATCAATGCATACGGGCCTTCAGAAGCCACCATAGCTTCTACGGCAAGTGTGAAAATTGATGGAGGAAGACGTCTCACTGAGGATTACAACTCAATTGGCACTGCCTTTGCTGGCAGGACTTGGATCGTTGACCCCAATAATTACCACCGTCTCCTCCCTATCGGGGCAATTGGCGAATTGGTATTGGAAGGCTGCAACATCGGACGTGGCTACCTCAACAATGTTGAAAAGACTAAGGAGGTCTTTATCACAGACGCTCGGTGGGCTGAACATAGCGGGCTAAAGAAAATCCTCGAGAATAAGGAGCGCATGTACCGTACGGGAGATCTGGTTCGGTACAATTCCGACGGCAGCCTCTGTTTTATCTCGCGTAAAGACACTCAGATCAAGCTCAACGGCCAGCGGATAGAATTGGAAGAAGTTGAGCAACAATGCGTCGGTTACTTGCCAGCGAGCACACAGGTTGCCGTTGAGGTAGTTACGCCAGAAGCAAAAACTGTGGCAAAATGCCTCGCTGTTTTCTTCGCTACTGGTGATCACGAGGAGGATGAGTCAAGTCTACTGCTTTCCACCAGTGAAACTACAGCGGACATTGCGAAGAAGCTGCATAGCTCCCTGAAAGAGTCCTTACCGATTGTGATGATACCAAAGCTCTTCTTTCCGGTACGTCGCCTACCACTTTCAGCAACCGGAAAGCTTGACCGCAAAGGGCTTCGTGCCATAGTTGAACGTCTGCCAAAAGAGAAACTGATGCAATACACTACCTTCAATGATGGTTCCAGGCAAGTAGCAGAAGGTGGAGCTGAAGGAAAGCTTGTGGCTTTGTGGGAGGAAGCATTGGGGCTTGCACCGGGCTCTGTCGGCACTGATGATAGCTTCTTCGGAATCGGTGGTGATTCCCTCTCAGCTATGAAGCTTGTCAGCGCTGCAGACGCCCAGGGTATTGCACTCACTGTAGCCGATATATACGCAAACCCTATCTTGGCAGACATGGCGAAGATCTGTGAGCCTTCGGAAACGGCAGCGGAAACAGTGACAGTCGAGCCGTTTAGCCTTCTGCCTTCTTCGGTGCGCAAAGAAGCCTTACAAGAAGTTACTAATCAGTGTCATATACCTGATGGATCTATAACTGACATCTACCCTTGCAGTCCGGTGCAAGAAGGTCTTATCACACTCTCAACTAAGCAACAAGGAGCCTACATAGCTCGACCAATTTTCAAGCTTACGGACGAAGTCAACTTAGAGCAATTCAGAGAGGCGTGGCAGCAAACCGTGGATGAACTTGATATTCTGCGAACTCGTATTGTGCATACTGACTCTATGGGATTCCTTCAAGTTGTGGTCGACAAGGAACCTATTGCTTGGACTGCTGCAACAACAATAGATGAGATCATGGATGACACGCCAGAGTTGCCAAACCAAAGTGGAGGATCACTGACTGCCTATGCAATTGTTCAACGTGGAGATTCCTCTTCCCGCTATTTCATTTGGACAATACACCACGCACTGTACGACGGATGGAGTGTGCCATTGATTCTCAAAAGGGTGGAAGAGCTGTATAAAAGCCCTTCCGCTACGGGCTCTACGCTTCCATACAAGCTTTTCATTAGCCACCTGCAGGACAAGGATATGTCCGAGTCGGACAACTTCTGGAGATCACAACTTGCGGACATCTCTTGCTCGCCCTTCCCCCAAAGTAAGGCTTCGATTTCGGATGCTGTACGTGTCGGAAATCGACATCACAGCATTGTAGAGATCGGCCGGACTCCAGAGAGCAAAGATCTAACTCTCCCCGAGCTTATACGCGCTGCATGGGCCATCGTTATCTCAACTCATACTGGTTCCAGTGACGTCTGCTTTGGCGAAACACTCATGGGAAGGAACATCAATCTCCGCGGAATTACTGAAGTCGCCGGGCCTGTCCTTACAACGGTTCCTACACGTGTGCAGGTTGACAACGAGCTCTTGGTCACTCAATTCTTGCAGAACATACGCAAACTAACCACAGCAATGATACCACACCAGCACTCTGGACTCCAGCGGATACGGAGGCTCAACGACAATACGTCCCTCGCTTGCGACTTCCAGAATCTCTTGGTAATACAAACAGAAGAGGAAACCATGAATGGAGACCTGTGGGTTCCAGAGAATAACCAAACCAGTAGCGACTTCTTTACTCACCCACTTACCGTTGAATGTAAAATCAGCGGTTCAAAGCTGGTTTTGACTGTCCATCATGACGAAATCATTCTCGACAGCTGGCAAACTGAAAGGCTCACAAATCAGTTCACGCATGTGATACAGCAGTTGCTCACTTTCTCTGAGAAGGACATCAGAAAGGTTGGTGACCTTAATGTAGCCAGCCCTCAAGACAAGCAAGAAATCCTTTCGTGGAATCAGCGACAGCCAACTCGGGTTGATAGATGTGTTCATGAAATCATCCGCGAGAAGGGCGCTGCCCAGCCTGGGGCCCCGGCTATTTGTGCCTGGGACGGTCAACTTTCTTACAGGGAAATGTATGACTATGCGTCGTCATTCGCTGCCTATCTTAACTCCCGTGGGGTTGGGCCTGAAGCACTAGTGCCGATTTGCTTGGATAAGTCTGTATGGGCAATAGTCACCATACTCGGTATCCTTATCGCAGGTGGAGCATTTGTGCCTCTGGATCCTGCCTACCCAACATCAAGGCACAAAGAGATCTTGGAAGACATAGAAGCCCGAATTATTCTTTGCTCTCCTCAATATCGCAATCGCTATGCAGGCTCCGTTAAGACCATCGTCCCTGTAAGTCAAGATACCATACGAGCTTATGGTGCTCTTGCAAGGAAGACCCCAAGCCTTAACCGTGCTACACCATCAAACATGGCTTATGCAATTTTCACCTCAGGAAGTACAGGCCGCCCCAAAGGCATTATCATTGATCATCGCGCACTTGCTAGCAGTGCTACAGCTTTCTCACCCATTGTGCACTTAAACGAAAATTCTCGAGCCTTCCAGTTCGCTTCTCTTACATTCGATGCCGCTGTCATGGAAGTTCTTGCCACATTGATGCATGGAGGTTGTATATGTATTCCAAGTGAAGACGAGCGCTTGAATGACGTTGCCGGTGCTATTCGGCGAATGGATGTCTCGTGGGCTTTCTTAACCCCATCTATCGCAAGCATTATCGAGCCATCGACAGTCCCTTCTCTGAAAGTGCTTGCATGCGGAGGGGAGAAGTTGTCACGGGAGGTAGTCCTGAAGTGGGCCCATCGCGTTAAACTGATCAATGGTTATGGACCAACAGAAACAACTATTTTCGCTGTCCTGAATGATGTAACCCCAGGCACTGATCCTGCTTGCATTGGCTACGGCATTCCGTCTACATTGACGTGGGTTGTGGACCCTGAAAATCACAACCGGCTCTCTCCCTTGGGTGCCATCGGAGAGCTGGCTTTGGAAGGTGCCGCTCTTGCAAGAGAGTACCTTAAAAGCCCCGAGAAAACAGCCGATGCTTTTGTTACTGAGCCAACATGGATCAAAGACTTCCCCAGTTCCCTACCTTCACCCAGGAGGATATACAAGACTGGCGATTTGGTAAGATACAATCCAGACGGTTCTATTGAATACATCAGCCGTAAGGATCATCAAGTCAAAATCCACGGTCTCCGTATGGAGCTCGGTGAAATCGAGCATCGTCTGTGCGAAGATCGTCGTGTGCGTCACGCCGTTGTGATTCTACCAAAATCAGGACTCATTCAGAAACGCCTGGTCGCGATCTTGTCTTTAGAATCTTTGAATTCAGGCAGCGGTCTTAATTCTGATGGAGCATGCGAGCTTATCAGCCAGGATCAAATGGACGCTGCATATTCCAAACTTGAAGAAATTCAGAAGGGCCTTGAGTCACAGTTACCTATCTACATGGTCCCACAAACATGGGCTGTGATCAAAAAGCTTCCCATGTTGGTCTCTGGAAAGCTAGACAGGAAACGGTTGACAGCCTGGATCGAGAAGATTGATGAATCGACATATGATCGTATAATGCAGGATTATGATAACATCAAACGGGGCAACATGGAGCACCAAGGTGAAGAAGACAATGACTCTTCCATCAATGTCCTGCTTGATGTCTTTACCCAGGTTCTCAACATTCCATCATCAAAGATTGATCCTAGTCGGTCATTTGTTAGCCTTGGTAAGTATATTTCATTCATCCACGTAAGACAGGAGGCTAATTTTCCACAGGAGGTGATAGCATTACTGGCATGGCTGTTATTTCCAGGGCTCGTAAGCATGGGCTCAGCTTGACGCTACACAATATTCTTCAGAGCAAGTCGATAACCGAGCTTGCCCTTACATCTACTGTCATAGTCCAGACAGTCAAGCACGAAGAGAAGTCTGGCGAATTATTCGACCTTTCTCCAATTCAGGGCTTGTTTATGCAGACGACGGATGAATTCCAGGGCAAAGCTCGTTTCAACCAAAGCATGACAGTCCGCCTTACAAAACGGACAAGGCCAGATGTTGTGAAGAATGCCATCAAGGCGGTTGTTGACCGACACTCTATGTTCGGGGCAAGATTCAGCAAATCCTCTGATGGAACTTGGAAACAGACAATCACCAAGGTACGTGCAATACTGTTTGTAAACCCTAAATATACCAGGCTAAGCATTTCACAGGATATTGATTCATCTTATCGGTTCCGCACTCACTCTATTAATAGCCCAAGCGACATGTTGCCTGAGATTGCGGAAAGCCAGCAGTGTCTGGATATCCAGAACGGGCCAATATTCGCCGCAGATCTATTTGAAGTTCGCGGTCATGAGCAAGTTCTATTCGTTGTAGCCAGCCATCTTTGTGTTGATATGGTGTCATGGCGCATAGTCCTGCAGGACATGCAGGAATTCATTGAAACCGGTGCCCTGGCCTCTGACAAGCCACTGTCATTCCAGAGCTGGTGCGACCTCCAGGTCGAGAATAGTAAGCGAGAAAACCGTGTTATCCAACTACCGTTCTCTAATGAGCCGCCCAATTTGGCATACTGGGGTATGGCGAACTCTCAAAACCTCTATGGTCATGTCAAGATGGAGTCGTTCACACTGAACGAAGAAGCTACTGCTTTCATTCTGGGCCGCTGCCATGAAGCTCTTCGAACAGAAACCGTTGAGATTCTACTCTCTTCTGTCATTCATTCCTTCCGTCGAGTGTTTGCCGATCGGAATGTCCCGACGATCTACAACGAGGGCCATGGCCGCGAAGCCTGGGATGCTAGCATTGACCTTTCCAGAACAGTTGGCTGGTTCACAACAATGTCTCCTCTGCATATTGACGAAGGCTCAGGTATGTATAGATAGAAGAAAACTTGCAGAATGTTACTGACTAGAGGCTAGACATCATCAATACTCTGAAGCGAGTCAAGGATACAAGACGTAAGATTGCGAATGACAGCCGGCCTTACTTTGCTCAGAGTCTCCTCCATCCATCAGGAGATGATTCCACAAGCTTCCCAGTTCCCCTAGAGGTTGTATTCAACTATCTCGGTCAACTCCAGCAATTGGAACGCAAGGACTCCCTGTTCCAACACTATGGAGGCGCAGTTGATGCCGAAACCTTTGAACTGGCAGGAGACATGGGACCTCAAACGCCGCGGTTTGCTCTCTTCGAGATCTCTGCGATCATCATCAAGGATAGGCTTCATGTTTCTTTCACATACAACCGAAACATGCAACACAGATCACGCATCCAGAACTGGGTCTCTGAGTGCAGAAGAACCCTTGAAGAGGAGGTTCTGTCTCTCAAGGATTATTCGCCCGCGCCAACTCTCAGTGACTATCCATTACTCCCGACAACATATGACGGACTGGATGATCTTGTCAAGAAAACTTTGCCTAAAGTTGGAGTTGAAAGCTGGGACAGGGTTGAAGACATCTATCCATGCTCTCCGGTGCAAGAAGGTATCCTCCTCAGCCAACTTCGCGATCCGCATGGGTACATGTTCCACGGTATTTTCGAAGTTCGTTCTCTCCAGGGCAAACATATCGATTCATCATTACTCCGAACGGCATGGGCAATGGTAGTCAGCCGGCACCCAGCTTTGCGTACCTTGTTCATCGATAGCAACTACAAGGGTGGGACTTTTGACCAGCTGGTAATCAAGGCATCTGGCGAGGATGTTCTCGAATTCGAGTGCGATGAGTCGCTTGCATTCGCTCAACTTGATCAAGTCAAACTTCACGATATAAATGCTAACAGGCGCGTGAAGTTTCCACAGCATTTGACCATCTGCACGACAGCCTCTGGGAGAGTGCTTATGAAGCTCGAGATGAACCACGCGATCGTCGACGGTGGCTCCATTGACGTTCTCTTCAGGGACCTGGCATTGGCATACAAAAACCAGCTCCCTGCAGGATCCGGGCCTCGCTACAGTGACTATATTAAGTACACCAGGAGCCAAGCACATGACAAAGCGTTGCAACACTGGAAACAATACCTCGCCGGAGCTCGTCCCTGCCATCTCTCGTTCTCTACTAAGTCAAGCGGTGATCGTCAGCTAGGCTCTCATTTAATGAGCTTTAACCGCTTCGGTGAATTGCAGAAGTTCTGCGAAAATAATTCCGTCACTCTTGCTAACCTAACGCTTTCGGCCTGGGCACTTGTTCTTCGGAGCTTCACGGGTTCAGACGACATCTGCTTTGGCTATCCTTCCGCTGGTCGTGATTCTCCCGTTCCTGGAATCCATGATGCTGTTGGTATTTTTATTAACATGCTGTGCTGTAGAGTCAAGTTCACGTCGGGTCAGACATTAGAGGATGTCTCCAAATTGGTACAGAGTGATTATATTGGAAACCTTCCACACCAGAACTGCTCCCTGGCACAGATCCAGCATGATCTTGGCCGACAAGGACAGTCACTTTTCAACACAACTCTATCCATCCAAAATCGTTCAGCTCCTCAAGACTCAGGTGACAAGATTATATCATTTGAGATGCAAAGGGCACATGATCCGACCGAGTATCCTGTCACTGTAAATGTTGAAACAACTAAGGGCCATGAGGGCATCATGCTTAGATACTGGAAGGACACAGTGTCCGACAGTCAAGCGAAGGACTTGGCAAATGCTATTGCTAAAGTCTTTACGTGCTTTATTGAGCGCCCGTCCAGACTGGTATCGGAACTCAAGCTTGCCCCAAGCCATGATTCCTCGGCTATGAGTAACTCTGCTTTGATGGACTCGGACGTGCTCAACAGTGATGCTCTAAAGAAGTTGATTGACATCCGCGTCAATGAGATAATTACACGAATGCTCAAGGAGGGAACGCTAGCTATACCTACCGTCCATGAGCTTCATATTGAAGCATCGGAGGGTTCATTTGCAACGAAACGGCTGCCTCGTGAAGGAAATCTTTCTAACTCTACGCTGACCTTGACCAACTACAGTAGAGCGTCAACAGATACCAGGGAATCAACTGACCTTGAGAAACGGCTTTGGTCGCTGTGGAGTTCTGCACTAGGCCTATCTCCTAACATTGTCAACCGCAAAGGCAGTTTCTTCAAGCTAGGCGGCGATAGTATAACTGCTATGAAAATGGTTGGCGCTGCTAGAGAGGAAGGTCTCTCGTTGAGTGTAGCAGATGTCTTCGGCAATCCGGTGTTCGAGGATATGCTGGCCATAGTCGTTGCTAAGGATACGCCCGCAGTGTTTGAAACTCATACACAGGCCATTCAGCTCAGTGAGAAAGTCCCAGAGTCAGCGGTCGTCATCACCAGGGCAGTTTCACCCGACGAGATATCCGTGCTGCGGCCTGTGCCAATCGACGATTCATCTTTGCAGTCCAGCATCTGCTCCAAGATTGGTGTCTTCCGAGGTGGAATTGCCGACGTTCTCTCCGTTACAGACTTCCAGGCTATGTCAATCACCGCAAGTCTCTTCAAGTCCAGGTGGATGTTGAACTACTTCTTCCTTGATGGTAAAGGTCCATTGGACATTAGACGACTCAGAGAAAGTTTCTTGCAAGTTGTCGACGCTTTCGATATCCTTCGGACCGTGTTTGTCTGCTTCCATGGCCAATTCTTCCAGGTTGTGCTGAGAAAGATGCGGCCAATGATTGTCGTTCACGAGACGGAGCAGAGTCTGGATGAGTACACTGAGTCCCTACAACAGCGTGACCGAGAACAGGATCCCCGACAAGGCGAACAATATGTGCAGTTCTACGTCGTGAAGAAGAAGAATACCGATCATCATCGTATCCTGATCAGAATGTCTCACACTCAGTTTGACGGCGTCTGCCTGCCACGAATCATGTCGGCCATCAAAATGGGCTACGAGGGCAGCCCTATTCCTCCAACATCCTCTTTCTCGAACTACATGCGCATGCTCCCTGGCAGTATCACTCCAGAACATTATCAGCATTGGTCGACACTTCTACAGGGCTCTAGGATGACCGATATCATCAGAAGACAGACACCCAACAACTTCCAACACATCGGCTCTTTCACGGCGCAGAAGAAGGCCATCGAGATCTCAGCTACAGTTATCGGCGACGTCACGCTCGCCACGGTCATGCAGTCAGCCTGGGCCATGACACTGGCCAAGCTCTCTGCACAATCCGACGTCGTATTCGGGCTCACCATCAGCGGCCGGAACACAACCATCCCGGGTATTGAAAGCACCGTCGGACCCTGTATTAACATGATCCCAGTCAGAGTCAATTTCGGAGACCGTTGGACCGGCCTCGACATCTTCCGCTACCTCCAAGATCAACAAGTCGCCAATATGCCGTACGAGTCCCTGGGATTCAGAGAAATAATCCGCAACTGCACCGACTGGCCCGACTCTACATTCTTCACCACCTCCGTCTTCCATCAGAACGTCGAGTACGAGGGCCACATGCAGCTCGACGACAACATGTACCGGATGGGCGGCGTGGGCGTCGTCGACAACTTCACCGACATCACGGTAGTATCCAAGCCAACAGGCGACGGCAAGCTGGACATCACGCTCGCCTACTCCGAAAGAAGCGCAATCAACACCGCCTTCGCCGCGAAGATCCTCGACATGCTCTGCGAAACCGCACACAGCCTCATCACCAACCCCCAAATCGCCCTCCCCTCACCATCCACCCTCCGCTCCCTGCCCTGCCAAGTCATCGACGACCTCCCCAGACCAACAGAAGAGCACTTCCTCACCTCCAACCTCAACAGCAGAAGCATCTCCGAACTCCTCGTCCACTCCGACATCCTCAACAAAACCTGGCAAGACGTCCTCCCGAACAGACACCCGGAGACCCCCCGGCCGCCCTTCCAACTCAACTCCTCGTTCTTCGGCCTGGGCGGCGACATCTTCAGCATGGGCCAGCTGGCCTGGGGTCTCGAGCAAGAAGGCCTCCATGTTCGCCTCGAGGAATTACTCGAGCATCCTACTTTCCTGGGCCATCTGGCTGTGCTGGCTTTGCATAATGCCAAACAGGAGAACTTGGTGGAGAGGACGAGGACCGTTGAGAGCACAGCTCGTGTCCCGTCTGTCTCTATCAAGGGCCGGATGAAGAGTGCCAATTGGAATCCTCTTGGTAAGGCTCTTACCTTGGCCAGGAGGTTTACTACGAAACGGAGTGCGAAGTCTTGATTATATTGTTGTGGGATGTCGGTTGGTTGAGGATTTGCTTTTCTTACTTTGATGTTCCAATTCCATCCTTCCACAAAAAAAAAAAGAAAGAAAA